>NW_026894563.1:0-109940 GCF_032452875.1 Bos javanicus
GGCTATCATGCACTGATCACGTGCTTCAGGAGGCAATAATCAAAGAGCTGAGCAGGCACTAATCACTGGCCAAGAGGGCACTAATCACGGAGAGGAGCAGGAAATCGTCAAGGAGCTGAGCAAACTGTAATGAAGTGGTTAAGCAGACTCTAAACACGTGACGCAGCAGGCTCTACACCCGTGACTGAGCAGACACAATTTGGGCAGCTCAGCAGACACCAATGGTGCAGCTCAGCAGACACAAATGGTGCAGCTCAGCAGACACCAATCATGCAGCTCAGCAGGCAATACTCATGGAGCTGAGCAGGCAGGAATCACTCAGCTCAGCAGGCAAAAATCAAGGAGCTGAGCAGACTGCCATTAAGTGGCTAAGCAGACTCTAAACACGTGACTCAGCAGGCTTGACACCCGTGACTGAGCACACACGAATCTTGCAGCCCAGCAGACAATACTCCTGGAGCTGAGCAGGCAGGAATCACGCAGCTCAGCAGACAGTAATCACGGAGCTGAGCAGGCACGAATCACGCAGCTCAGCAGGCAATAATCCTGGAGCTGAGCAAGCAGGAATCACGCAGCTCAGCAGGCAATAATCAAGAAGCAGAGCAGGCAGGAATCAGGCAGCTCAGCAGACAGTAATCAAGGAGCTGAGCAGGCACGAATCACGCAGCTCAGCAGGCAATAATCCTGGAGCTGAGCAAGCAGGAATCACGCAGCTCAGCAGGCAATAATCAAGAAGCAGAGCAGGCAGGAATCAGGCAGCTCAGCAGCCAATAAGCAAGAAGCTAGCAGTCAGGAATCGCGCAGCTCAGCAGGCAATAATCATGGAGCTGAGCTGGCAGGAATCACGCAACTCAGCAGGCAATACTCACGGACCTGAGCAGGCAGGAATCACGCAACTTAGCAGGCAATAATAATTGGAGCTGAAGGCTGTAATGAACTGGATAAGCAGACTCTAATCACGTGATTCAGCCGGCTCCTCTCTGGGGACTGAGCAGGCACTTATTATGCAGCTCAGCAAGCAAAAATCATGGAGCTGAGCAAGCAGGAATCACGCAGCTCAGCAGGCAATAATCATGGAGCTGAGCAAACAGGAATCACGCAGCTCAGCATGCAATAATCAAGAAGCTGAGCAGGCAGGAATCACGCAGCTCAGCAGGCAATAATCAAGAAGCTGAGCAGGCAGGAATCACGCAGCTTAGCAGGCAATAATCATGGAGCTGAGCAGACTGTAATGAAGTGGCTAAGCAGACTCTAATCACGTCACTCAGCCGGCTCCTAACCCGGTCTTGAGCAGGCACTAATCACGCAGCTGAGCAGGGACTAATCACACAGCTGATCAGGCACGAGTCACGCAGCTGAGCAGGGATTAAGCATGCAGCTGAGCAAGCGCTAATCCCTTGATTCAGCAGACCCTGATCACGTGACTGAGCAGGCCCTGATCACGTGGCTGAGCATGCACTGATCACGTGACTGAGCATGCACTGATCACGTGACTGAGAGGCACTGATCACGTGACTGAGAGGCACTGATCACGTGACTGAGCATGCACTGATCACGTGACTGAGAGGCACTGATCACGTGACTGAGAGGCGCTGATCACGTGACTGAGGGGCGCTGATCACGTGACTGAGAGGCGCTGATCACGTGGCTATCATGCACTGATCACGTGCTTCAGGAGGCAATAATCAAAGAGCTGAGCAGGCACTAATCACTTGGCTAAGAGGGCACTAATCACGGAGAGGAGCAGGAAATCGTCAAGGAGCTGAGCAAACTGTAATGAAGTGGTTAAGCAGACTCTAAACACGTGACGCAGCAGGCTCTACACCCGTGACTGAGCAGACACAATTTGGGCAGCTCAGCAGACACCAATGGTGCAGCTCAGCAGACACAAATGGTGCAGCTCAGCAGACACCAATCATGCAGCTCAGCAGGCAATACTCATGGAGCTGAGCAGGCAGGAATCACTCAGCTCAGCAGGCAAAGATCAAGGAGCTGAGCAGACTGCCATTAAGTGGCTAAGCAGACTCTAAACACGTGACTCAGCAGGCTTGACACCCGTGACTGAGCACACACGAATCTTGCAGCCCAGCAGACAATACTCCTGGAGCTGAGCAGGCAGGAATCACGCAGCTCAGCAGACAGTAATCAAGGAGCTGAGCAGGCACGAATCACGCAGCTCAGCAGGCAATAATCCTGGAGCTGAGCAAGCAGGAATCACGCAGCTCAGCAGGCAATAATCAAGAAGCAGAGCAGGCAGGAATCAGGCAGCTCAGCAGCCAATAAGCAAGAAGCTAGCAGTCAGGAATCGCGCAGCTCAGCAGGCAATAATCATGGAGCTGAGCTGGCAGGAATCACGCAGCTCAGCAGGCAATAATCAAGAAGCTGAGCAGGCAGGAATCACGCAGCTTAGCAGGCAATAATCATGGAGCTGAGCAGACTGTAATGAAGTGGCTAAGCAGACTCTAATCATGTCACTCAGCCGGCTCCTAACCCAGTCTTGAGCAGGCACTAATCACGCAGCTGAGCAGGGACTAATCACACAGCTGATCAGGCACGAGTCAGGCAGCTGAGTAGGGATTAAGCATGCAGCTGAGCAAGCGCTAATCCCTTGATTCAGCAGACCCTGATCACGTGACTGAGCAGGCCCTGATCACCTGACTGAGAGGCACTGATCACGTGACTGAGAGGCACTGATCACGTGACTGAGCATGCACTGATCACGTGACTGAGAGGCGCTGATCACGTGGCTATCATGCACTGATCACGTGCTTCAGGAGGCAATAATCAAAGAGCTGAGCAGGCACTAATCACTTGGCTAAGAGGGCACTAATCACGGAGAGGAGCAGGAAGTCGTCAAGGAGCTGAGCAAACTGTAATGAAGTGGTTAAGCAGACTCTAAACACGTGACGCAGCAGGCTCTACACCCGTGACTGAGCAGACACAATTTGGGCAGCTCAGCAGACACCAATGGTGCAGCTCAGCAGACACAAATGGTGCAGCTCAGCAGACACCAATCATGCAGCTCAGCAGGCAATACTCATGGAGCTGAGCAGGCAGGAATCACTCAGCTCAGCAGGCAAAGATCAAGGAGCTGAGCAGACTGCCATTAAGTGGCTAAGCAGACTCTAAACACGTGACTCAGCAGGCTTGACACCCGTGACTGAGCACACACGAATCTTGCAGCCCAGCAGACAATACTCCTGGAGCTGAGCAGGCAGGAATCACGCAGCTCAGCAGACAGTAATCAAGGAGCTGAGCAGGCACGAATCACGCAGCTCAGCAGGCAATAATCCTGGAGCTGAGCAAGCAGGAATCACGCAGCTCAGCAGGCAATAATCAAGAAGCAGAGCAGGCAGGAATCAGGCAGCTCAGCAGCCAATAAGCAAGAAGCTAGCAGTCAGGAATCGCGCAGCTCAGCAGGCAATAATCATGGAGCTGAGCTGGCAGGAATCACGCAGCTCAGCAGGCAATACTCACGGACCTGAGCAGGCAGGAATCACGCAACTTAGCAGGCAATAATAATTGGAGCTGAAGGCTGTAATGAACTGGATAAGCAGACTCTAATCACGTGATTCAGCCGGCTCCTCTCTGGGGACTGAGCAGGCACTTATTATGCAGCTCAGCAAGCAAAAATCATGGAGCTGAGCAAGCAGGAATCACGCAGCTCAGCAGGCAATAATCATGGAGCTGAGCAAACAGGAATCACGCAGCTCAGCAGGCAATAATCAAGAAGCTGAGCAGGCAGGAATCACGCAGCTCAGCAGGCAATAAATATGGAGCTGAGCAAGCAGGAATCACGCAGCTCAGCAGGCAATAATCAAGAAGCTGAGCAGGCAGGAATCACGCAGCTTAGCAGGCAATAATCATGGAGCTGAGCAGACTGTAATGAAGTGGCTAAGCAGACTCTAATCACGTCACTCAGCCGGCTCCTAACCCGGTCTTGAGCAGGCACTAATCACGCAGCTGAGCAGGGACTAATCACACAGCTGATCAGGCACGAGTCAGGCAGCTGAGCAGGGATTAAGCATGCAGCTGAGCAAGCGCTAATCCCTTGATTCAGCAGACCCTGATCACGTGACTGAGCAGGCCCTGATCACGTGGCTGAGCATGCACTGATCACGTGACTGAGCATGCACTGATCACGTGACTGAGAGGCACTGATCACGTGACTGAGAGGCACTGATCACGTGACTGAGCATGCACTGATCACGTGACTGAGAGGCACTGATCACGTGACTGAGAGGCGCTGATCACGTGACTGAGGGGCGCTGATCACGTGACTGAGAGGCGCTGATCACGTGGCTATCATGCACTGATCACGTGCTTCAGGAGGCAATAATCAAAGAGCTGAGCAGGCACTAATCACTTGGCTAAGAGGGCACTAATCACGGAGAGGAGCAGGAAATCGTCAAGGAGCTGAGCAAACTGTAATGAAGTGGTTAAGCAGACTCTAAACACGTGACGCAGCAGGCTCTACACCCGTGACTGAGCAGACACAATTTGGGCAGCTCAGCAGACACCAATGGTGCAGCTCAGCAGACACAAATGGTGCAGCTCAGCAGACACCAATCATGCAGCTCAGCAGGCAATACTCATGGAGCTGAGCAGGCAGGAATCACTCAGCTCAGCAGGCAAAGATCAAGGAGCTGAGCAGACTGCCATTAAGTGGCTAAGCAGACTCTAAACACGTGACTCAGCAGGCTTGACACCCGTGACTGAGCACACACGAATCTTGCAGCCCAGCAGACAATACTCCTGGAGCTGAGCAGGCAGGAATCACGCAGCTCAGCAGACAGTAATCAAGGAGCTGAGCAGGCACGAATCACGCAGCTCAGCAGGCAATAATCCTGGAGCTGAGCAAGCAGGAATCACGCAGCTCAGCAGGCAATAATCAAGAAGCAGAGCAGGCAGGAATCAGGCAGCTCAGCAGACAGTAATCAAGGAGCTGAGCAGGCACGAATCACGCAGCTCAGCAGGCAATAATCCTGGAGCTGAGCAAGCAGGAATTACGCAGCTCAGCAGGCAATAATCAAGAAGCAGAGCAGGCAGGAATCAGGCAGCTCAGCAGCCAATAAGCAAGAAGCTAGCAGTCAGGAATCGCGCAGCTCAGCAGGCAATAATCATGGAGCTGAGCTGGCAGGAATCACGCAACTCAGCAGGCAATACTCACGGACCTGAGCAGGCAGGAATCACGCAACTTAGCAGGCAATAATAATTGGAGCTGAAGGCTGTAATGAACTGGATAAGCAGACTCTAATCACGTGATTCAGCCGGCTCCTCTCTGGGGACTGAGCAGGCACTTATTATGCAGCTCAGCAAGCAAAAATCATGGAGCTGAGCAAGCAGGAATCACGCAGCTCAGCAGGCAATAATCATGGAGCTGAGCAAACAGGAATCACGCAGCTCAGCATGCAATAATCAAGAAGCTGAGCAGGCAGGAATCACGCAGCTCAGCAGGCAATAAATATGGAGCTGAGCAAGCAGGAATCACGCAGCTCAGCAGGCAATAATCAAGAAGCTGAGCAGGCAGGAATCACGCAGCTTAGCAGGCAATAATCATGGAGCTGAGCAGACTGTAATGAAGTGGCTAAGCAGACTCTAATCACGTCACTCGGCCGGCTCCTAACCCGGTCTTGAGCAGGCACTAATCACGCAGCTGAGCAGGGACTAATCACACAGCTGATCAGGCACGAGTCACGCAGCTGAGCAGGGATTAAGCATGCAGCTGAGCAAGCGCTAATCCCTTGATTCAGCAGACCCTGATCACGTGACTGAGCAGGCCCTGATCACGTGGCTGAGCATGCACTGATCACGTGACTGAGCATGCACTGATCACGTGACTGAGAGGCACTGATCACGTGACTGAGAGGCACTGATCACGTGACTGAGCATGCACTGATCACGTGACTGAGAGGCACTGATCACGTGACTGAGAGGCGCTGATCACGTGACTGAGGGGCGCTGATCACGTGACTGAGAGGCGCTGATCACGTGGCTATCATGCACTGATCACGTGCTTCAGGAGGCAATAATCAAAGAGCTGAGCAGGCACTAATCACTTGGCTAAGAGGGCACTAATCACGGAGAGGAGCAGGAAATCGTCAAGGAGCTGAGCAAACTGTAATGAAGTGGTTAAGCAGACTCTAAACACGTGACGCAGCAGGCTCTACACCCGTGACTGAGCAGACACAATTTGGGCAGCTCAGCAGACACCAATGGTGCAGCTCAGCAGACACAAATGGTGCAGCTCAGCAGACACCAATCATGCAGCTCAGCAGGCAATACTCATGGAGCTGAGCAGGCAGGAATCACTCAGCTCAGCAGGCAAAGATCAAGGAGCTGAGCAGACTGCCATTAAGTGGCTAAGCAGACTCTAAACACGTGACTCAGCAGGCTTGACACCCGTGACTGAGCACACACGAATCTTGCAGCCCAGCAGACAATACTCCTGGAGCTGAGCAGGCAGGAATCACGCAGCTCAGCAGACAGTAATCAAGGAGCTGAGCAGGCACGAATCACGCAGCTCAGCAGGCAATAATCCTGGAGCTGAGCAAGCAGGAATCACGCAGCTCAGCAGGCAATAATCAAGAAGCAGAGCAGGCAGGAATCAGGCAGCTCAGCAGCCAATAAGCAAGAAGCTAGCAGTCAGGAATCGCGCAGCTCAGCAGGCAATAATCATGGAGCTGAGCTGGCAGGAATCACGCAGATCAGCAGGCAATAATCAAGAAGCTGAGCAGGCAGGAATCACGCAGCTTAGCAGGCAATAATCATGGAGCTGAGCAGACTGTAATGAAGTGGCTAAGCAGACTCTAATCATGTCACTCAGCCGGCTCCTAACCCAGTCTTGAGCAGGCACTAATCACGCAGCTGAGCAGGGACTAATCACACAGCTGATCAGGCACGAGTCAGGCAGCTGAGTAGGGATTAAGCATGCAGCTGAGCAAGCGCTAATCCCTTGATTCAGCAGACCCTGATCACGTGACTGAGCAGGCCCTGATCACCTGACTGAGAGGCACTGATCACGTGACTGAGAGGCACTGATCACGTGACTGAGCATGCACTGATCACGTGACTGAGAGGCACTGATCACGTGACTGAAGGGCGCTGATCACGTGACTGAGAGGCGCTGATCACGTGGCTATCATGCACTGATCACGTGCTTCAGGAGGCAATAATCAAAGAGCTGAGCAGGCACTAATCACTTGGCTAAGAGGGCACTAATCACGGAGAGGAGCAGGAAGTCGTCAAGGAGCTGAGCAAACTGTAATGAAGTGGTTAAGCAGACTCTAAACACGTGACGCAGCAGGCTCTACACCCGTGACTGAGCAGACACAATTTGGGCAGCTCAGCAGACACCAATGGTGCAGCTCAGCAGACACAAATGGTGCAGCTCAGCAGACACCAATCATGCAGCTCAGCAGGCAATACTCATGGAGCTGAGCAGGCAGGAATCACTCAGCTCAGCAGGCAAAGATCAAGGAGCTGAGCAGACTGCCATTAAGTGGCTAAGCAGACTCTAAACACGTGACTCAGCAGGCTTGACACCCGTGACTGAGCACACACGAATCTTGCAGCCCAGCAGACAATACTCCTGGAGCTGAGCAGGCAGGAATCACGCAGCTCAGCAGACAGTAATCAAGGAGCTGAGCAGGCACGAATCACGCAGCTCAGCAGGCAATAATCCTGGAGCTGAGCAAGCAGGAATCACGCAGCTCAGCAGGCAATACTCACGGACCTGAGCAGGCAGGAATCACGCAACTTAGCAGGCAATAATAATTGGAGCTGAAGGCTGTAATGAACTGGATAAGCAGACTCTAATCACGTGATTCAGCCGGCTCCTCTCTGGGGACTGAGCAGGCACTTATTATGCAGCTCAGCAAGCAAAAATCATGGAGCTGAGCAAGCAGGAATCACGCAGCTCAGCAGGCAATAATCATGGAGCTGAGCAAACAGGAATCACGCAGCTCAGCAGGCAATAATCAAGAAGCTGAGCAGGCAGGAATCACGCAGCTCAGCAGGCAATAAATATGGAGCTGAGCAAGCAGGAATCACGCAGCTCAGCAGGCAATAATCAAGAAGCTGAGCAGGCAGGAATCACGCAGCTTAGCAGGCAATAATCATGGAGCTGAGCAGACTGTAATGAAGTGGCTAAGCAGACTCTAATCACGTCACTCAGCCGGCTCCTAACCCGGTCTTGAGCAGGCACTAATCACGCAGCTGAGCAGGGACTAATCACACAGCTGATCAGGCACGAGTCAGGCAGCTGAGCAGGGATTAAGCATGCAGCTGAGCAAGCGCTAATCCCTTGATTCAGCAGACCCTGATCACGTGACTGAGCAGGCCCTGATCACGTGGCTGAGCATGCACTGATCACGTGACTGAGCATGCACTGATCACGTGACTGAGAGGCACTGATCATGTGACTGAGAAGCACTGATCATGTGGCTGAGGATGCACTGATCACGTGACTGAGAGGCACTGATCACGTGACTGAGAGGCGCTGATCACGTGACTGAGGGGCGCTGATCACGTGACTGAGAGGCGCTGATCACGTGGCTATCATGCACTGATCACGTGCTTCAGGAGGCAATAATCAAAGAGCTGAGCAGGCACTAATCACTTGGCTAAGAGGGCACTAATCACGGAGAGGAGCAGGAAATCGTCAAGGAGCTGAGCAAACTGTAATGAAGTGGTTAAGCAGACTCTAAACACGTGACGCAGCAGGCTCTACACCCGTGACTGAGCAGACACAATTTGGGCAGCTCAGCAGACACCAATGGTGCAGCTCAGCAGACACAAATGGTGCAGCTCAGCAGACACCAATCATGCAGCTCAGCAGGCAATACTCATGGAGCTGAGCAGGCAGGAATCACTCAGCTCAGCAGGCAAAGATCAAGGAGCTGAGCAGACTGCCATTAAGTGGCTAAGCAGACTCTAAACACGTGACTCAGCAGGCTTGACACCCGTGACTGAGCACACACGAATCTTGCAGCCCAGCAGACAATACTCCTGGAGCTGAGCAGGCAGGAATCACGCAGCTCAGCAGACAGTAATCAAGGAGCTGAGCAGGCACGAATCACGCAGCTCAGCAGGCAATAATCCTGGAGCTGAGCAAGCAGGAATCACGCAGCTCAGCAGGCAATAATCAAGAAGCAGAGCAGGCAGGAATCAGGCAGCTCAGCAGCCAATAAGCAAGAAGCTAGCAGTCAGGAATCGCGCAGCTCAGCAGGCAATAATCATGGAGCTGAGCTGGCAGGAATCACGCAGATCAGCAGGCAATAATCAAGAAGCTGAGCAGGCAGGAATCACGCAGCTTAGCAGGCAATAATCATGGAGCTGAGCAGACTGTAATGAAGTGGCTAAGCAGACTCTAATCATGTCACTCAGCCGGCTCCTAACCCAGTCTTGAGCAGGCACTAATCACGCAGCTGAGCAGGGACTAATCACACAGCTGATCAGGCACGAGTCAGGCAGCTGAGTAGGGATTAAGCATGCAGCTGAGCAAGCGCTAATCCCTTGATTCAGCAGACCCTGATCACGTGACTGAGCAGGCCCTGATCACCTGACTGAGAGGCACTGATCACGTGACTGAGAGGCACTGATCACGTGACTGAGCATGCACTGATCACGTGACTGAGAGGCACTGATCACGTGACTGAAGGGCGCTGATCACGTGACTGAGAGGCGCTGATCACGTGGCTATCATGCACTGATCACGTGCTTCAGGAGGCAATAATCAAAGAGCTGAGCAGGCACTAATCACTTGGCTAAGAGGGCACTAATCACGGAGAGGAGCAGGAAGTCGTCAAGGAGCTGAGCAAACTGTAATGAAGTGGTTAAGCAGACTCTAAACACGTGACGCAGCAGGCTCTACACCCGTGACTGAGCAGACACAATTTGGGCAGCTCAGCAGACACCAATGGTGCAGCTCAGCAGACACAAATGGTGCAGCTCAGCAGACACCAATCATGCAGCTCAGCAGGCAATACTCATGGAGCTGAGCAGGCAGGAATCACTCAGCTCAGCAGGCAAAGATCAAGGAGCTGAGCAGACTGCCATTAAGTGGCTAAGCAGACTCTAAACACGTGACTCAGCAGGCTTGACACCCGTGACTGAGCACACACGAATCTTGCAGCCCAGCAGACAATACTCCTGGAGCTGAGCAGGCAGGAATCACGCAGCTCAGCAGACAGTAATCAAGGAGCTGAGCAGGCACGAATCACGCAGCTCAGCAGGCAATAATCCTGGAGCTGAGCAAGCAGGAATCACGCAGCTCAGCAGGCAATAATCAAGAAGCAGAGCAGGCAGGAATCAGGCAGCTCAGCAGCCAATAAGCAAGAAGCTAGCAGTCAGGAATCGCGCAGCTCAGCAGGCAATAATCATGGAGCTGAGCTGGCAGGAATCACGCAGCTCAGCAGGCAATACTCACGGACCTGAGCAGGCAGGAATCACGCAACTTAGCAGGCAATAATAATTGGAGCTGAAGGCTGTAATGAACTGGATAAGCAGACTCTAATCACGTGATTCAGCCGGCTCCTCTCTGGGGACTGAGCAGGCACTTATTATGCAGCTCAGCAAGCAAAAATCATGGAGCTGAGCAAGCAGGAATCACGCAGCTCAGCAGGCAATAATCATGGAGCTGAGCAAACAGGAATCACGCAGCTCAGCAGGCAATAATCAAGAAGCTGAGCAGGCAGGAATCACGCAGCTCAGCAGGCAATAAATATGGAGCTGAGCAAGCAGGAATCACGCAGCTCAGCAGGCAATAATCAAGAAGCTGAGCAGGCAGGAATCACGCAGCTTAGCAGGCAATAATCATGGAGCTGAGCAGACTGTAATGAAGTGGCTAAGCAGACTCTAATCACGTCACTCAGCCGGCTCCTAACCCGGTCTTGAGCAGGCACTAATCACGCAGCTGAGCAGGGACTAATCACACAGCTGATCAGGCACGAGTCAGGCAGCTGAGCAGGGATTAAGCATGCAGCTGAGCAAGCGCTAATCCCTTGATTCAGCAGACCCTGATCACGTGACTGAGCAGGCCCTGATCACGTGGCTGAGCATGCACTGATCACGTGACTGAGCATGCACTGATCACGTGACTGAGAGGCACTGATCACGTGCCTGAGAGGCACTGATCACGTGACTGAGCATGCACTGATCACGTGACTGAGAGGCACTGATCACGTGACTGAGAGGCGCTGATCACGTGACTGAGGGCGCTGATCACGTGACTGAGAGGCGCTGATCACGTGGCTATCATGCACTGATCACGTGCTTCAGGAGGCAATAATCAAAGAGCTGAGCAGGCACTAATCACTTGGCTAAGAGGGCACTAATCACGGAGAGGAGCAGGAAATCGTCAAGGAGCTGAGCAAACTGTAATGAAGTGGTTAAGCAGACTCTAAACACGTGACGCAGCAGGCTCTACACCCGTGACTGAGCAGACACAATTTGGGCAGCTCAGCAGACACCAATGGTGCAGCTCAGCAGACACAAATGGTGCAGCTCAGCAGACACCAATCATGCAGCTCAGCAGGCAATACTCATGGAGCTGAGCAGGCAGGAATCACTCAGCTCAGCAGGCAAAGATCAAGGAGCTGAGCAGACTGCCATTAAGTGGCTAAGCAGACTCTAAACACGTGACTCAGCAGGCTTGACACCCGTGACTGAGCACACACGAATCTTGCAGCCCAGCAGACAATACTCCTGGAGCTGAGCAGGCAGGAATCACGCAGCTCAGCAGACAGTAATCAAGGAGCTGAGCAGGCACGAATCACGCAGCTCAGCAGGCAATAATCCTGGAGCTGAGCAAGCAGGAATCACGCAGCTCAGCAGGCAATAATCAAGAAGCAGAGCAGGCAGGAATCAGGCAGCTCAGCAGCCAATAAGCAAGAAGGTAGCAGTCAGGAATCGCGCAGCTCAGCAGGCAATAATCATGGAGCTGAGCTGGCAGGAATCACGCAGATCAGCAGGCAATAATCAAGAAGCTGAGCAGGCAGGAATCACGCAGCTTAGCAGGCAATAATCATGGAGCTGAGCAGACTGTAATGAAGTGGCTAAGCAGACTCTAATCATGTCACTCAGCCGGCTCCTAACCCAGTCTTGAGCAGGCACTAATCACGCAGCTGAGCAGGGACTAATCACACAGCTGATCAGGCACGAGTCAGGCAGCTGAGTAGGGATTAAGCATGCAGCTGAGCAAGCGCTAATCCCTTGATTCAGCAGACCCTGATCACGTGACTGAGCAGGCCCTGATCACCTGACTGAGAGGCACTGATCACGTGACTGAGAGGCACTGATCACGTGACTGAGCATGCACTGATCACGTGACTGAGAGGCACTGATCACGTGACTGAAGGGCGCTGATCACGTGACTGAGAGGCGCTGATCACGTGGCTATCATGCACTGATCACGTGCTTCAGGAGGCAATAATCAAAGAGCTGAGCAGGCACTAATCACTTGGCTAAGAGGGCACTAATCACGGAGAGGAGCAGGAAGTCGTCAAGGAGCTGAGCAAACTGTAATGAAGTGGTTAAGCAGACTCTAAACACGTGACGCAGCAGGCTCTACACCCGTGACTGAGCAGACACAATTTGGGCAGCTCAGCAGACACCAATGGTGCAGCTCAGCAGACACAAATGGTGCAGCTCAGCAGACACCAATCATGCAGCTCAGCAGGCAATACTCATGGAGCTGAGCAGGCAGGAATCACTCAGCTCAGCAGGCAAAGATCAAGGAGCTGAGCAGACTGCCATTAAGTGGCTAAGCAGACTCTAAACACGTGACTCAGCAGGCTTGACACCCGTGACTGAGCACACACGAATCTTGCAGCCCAGCAGACAATACTCCTGGAGCTGAGCAGGCAGGAATCACGCAGCTCAGCAGACAGTAATCAAGGAGCTGAGCAGGCACGAATCACGCAGCTCAGCAGGCAATAATCCTGGAGCTGAGCAAGCAGGAATCACGCAGCTCAGCAGGCAATAATCAAGAAGCAGAGCAGGCAGGAATCAGGCAGCTCAGCAGCCAATAAGCAAGAAGCTAGCAGTCAGGAATCGCGCAGCTCAGCAGGCAATAATCATGGAGCTGAGCTGGCAGGAATCACGCAGCTCAGCAGGCAATACTCACGGACCTGAGCAGGCAGGAATCACGCAACTTAGCAGGCAATAATAATTGGAGCTGAAGGCTGTAATGAACTGGATAAGCAGACTCTAATCACGTGATTCAGCCGGCTCCTCTCTGGGGACTGAGCAGGCACTTATTATGCAGCTCAGCAAGCAAAAATCATGGAGCTGAGCAAGCAGGAATCACGCAGCTCAGCAGGCAATAATCATGGAGCTGAGCAAACAGGAATCACGCAGCTCAGCAGGCAATAATCAAGAAGCTGAGCAGGCAGGAATCACGCAGCTCAGCAGGCAATAAATATGGAGCTGAGCAAGCAGGAATCACGCAGCTCAGCAGGCAATAATCAAGAAGCTGAGCAGGCAGGAATCACGCAGCTTAGCAGGCAATAATCATGGAGCTGAGCAGACTGTAATGAAGTGGCTAAGCAGACTCTAATCACGTCACTCAGCCGGCTCCTAACCCGGTCTTGAGCAGGCACTAATCACGCAGCTGAGCAGGGACTAATCACACAGCTGATCAGGCACGAGTCAGGCAGCTGAGCAGGGATTAAGCATGCAGCTGAGCAAGCGCTAATCCCTTGATTCAGCAGACCCTGATCACGTGACTGAGCAGGCCCTGATCACGTGGCTGAGCATGCACTGATCACGTGACTGAGCATGCACTGATCACGTGACTGAGAGGCACTGATCACGTGCCTGAGAGGCACTGATCACGTGACTGAGCATGCACTGATCACGTGACTGAGAGGCACTGATCACGTGACTGAGAGGCGCTGATCACGTGACTGAGGGGCGCTGATCACGTGACTGAGAGGCGCTGATCACGTGGCTATCATGCACTGATCACGTGCTTCAGGAGGCAATAATCAAAGAGCTGAGCAGGCACTAATCACTTGGCTAAGAGGGCACTAATCACGGAGAGGAGCAGGAAATCGTCAAGGAGCTGAGCAAACTGTAATGAAGTGGTTAAGCAGACTCTAAACACGTGACGCAGCAGGCTCTACACCCGTGACTGAGCAGACACAATTTGGGCAGCTCAGCAGACACCAATGGTGCAGCTCAGCAGACACAAATGGTGCAGCTCAGCAGACACCAATCATGCAGCTCAGCAGGCAATACTCATGGAGCTGAGCAGGCAGGAATCACTCAGCTCAGCAGGCAAAGATCAAGGAGCTGAGCAGACTGCCATTAAGTGGCTAAGCAGACTCTAAACACGTGACTCAGCAGGCTTGACACCCGTGACTGAGCACACACGAATCTTGCAGCCCAGCAGACAATACTCCTGGAGCTGAGCAGGCAGGAATCACGCAGCTCAGCAGACAGTAATCAAGGAGCTGAGCAGGCACGAATCACGCAGCTCAGCAGGCAATAATCCTGGAGCTGAGCAAGCAGGAATCACGCAGCTCAGCAGGCAATAATCAAGAAGCAGAGCAGGCAGGAATCAGGCAGCTCAGCAGCCAATAAGCAAGAAGCTAGCAGTCAGGAATCGCGCAGCTCAGCAGGCAATAATCATGGAGCTGAGCTGGCAGGAATCACGCAGATCAGCAGGCAATAATCAAGAAGCTGAGCAGGCAGGAATCACGCAGCTTAGCAGGCAATAATCATGGAGCTGAGCAGACTGTAATGAAGTGGCTAAGCAGACTCTAATCATGTCACTCAGCCGGCTCCTAACCCAGTCTTGAGCAGGCACTAATCACGCAGCTGAGCAGGGACTAATCACACAGCTGATCAGGCACGAGTCAGGCAGCTGAGTAGGGATTAAGCATGCAGCTGAGCAAGCGCTAATCCCTTGATTCAGCAGACCCTGATCACGTGACTGAGCAGGCCCTGATCACCTGACTGAGAGGCACTGATCACGTGACTGAGAGGCACTGATCACGTGACTGAGCATGCACTGATCACGTGACTGAGAGGCACTGATCACGTGACTGAAGGGCGCTGATCACGTGACTGAGAGGCGCTGATCACGTGGCTATCATGCACTGATCACGTGCTTCAGGAGGCAATAATCAAAGAGCTGAGCAGGCACTAATCACTTGGCTAAGAGGGCACTAATCACGGAGAGGAGCAGGAAGTCGTCAAGGAGCTGAGCAAACTGTAATGAAGTGGTTAAGCAGACTCTAAACACGTGACGCAGCAGGCTCTACACCCGTGACTGAGCAGACACAATTTGGGCAGCTCAGCAGACACCAATGGTGCAGCTCAGCAGACACAAATGGTGCAGCTCAGCAGACACCAATCATGCAGCTCAGCAGGCAATACTCATGGAGCTGAGCAGGCAGGAATCACTCAGCTCAGCAGGCAAAGATCAAGGAGCTGAGCAGACTGCCATTAAGTGGCTAAGCAGACTCTAAACACGTGACTCAGCAGGCTTGACACCCGTGACTGAGCACACACGAATCTTGCAGCCCAGCAGACAATACTCCTGGAGCTGAGCAGGCAGGAATCACGCAGCTCAGCAGACAGTAATCAAGGAGCTGAGCAGGCACGAATCACGCAGCTCAGCAGGCAATAATCCTGGAGCTGAGCAAGCAGGAATCACGCAGCTCAGCAGGCAATAATCAAGAAGCAGAGCAGGCAGGAATCAGGCAGCTCAGCAGCCAATAAGCAAGAAGCTAGCAGTCAGGAATCGCGCAGCTCAGCAGGCAATAATCATGGAGCTGAGCTGGCAGGAATCACGCAGCTCAGCAGGCAATACTCACGGACCTGAGCAGGCAGGAATCACGCAACTTAGCAGGCAATAATAATTGGAGCTGAAGGCTGTAATGAACTGGATAAGCAGACTCTAATCACGTGATTCAGCCGGCTCCTCTCTGGGGACTGAGCAGGCACTTATTATGCAGCTCAGCAAGCAAAAATCATGGAGCTGAGCAAGCAGGAATCACGCAGCTCAGCAGGCAATAATCATGGAGCTGAGCAAACAGGAATCACGCAGCTCAGCAGGCAATAATCAAGAAGCTGAGCAGGCAGGAATCACGCAGCTCAGCAGGCAATAAATATGGAGCTGAGCAAGCAGGAATCACGCAGCTCAGCAGGCAATAATCAAGAAGCTGAGCAGGCAGGAATCACGCAGCTTAGCAGGCAATAATCATGGAGCTGAGCAGACTGTAATGAAGTGGCTAAGCAGACTCTAATCACGTCACTCAGCCGGCTCCTAACCCGGTCTTGAGCAGGCACTAATCACGCAGCTGAGCAGGGACTAATCACACAGCTGATCAGGCACGAGTCAGGCAGCTGAGCAGGGATTAAGCATGCAGCTGAGCAAGCGCTAATCCCTTGATTCAGCAGACCCTGATCACGTGACTGAGCAGGCCCTGATCACGTGGCTGAGCATGCACTGATCACGTGACTGAGCATGCACTGATCACGTGACTGAGAGGCACTGATCATGTGACTGAGAAGCACTGATCACGTGGCTGAGGATGCACTGATCACGTGACTGAGAGGCACTGATCACGTGACTGAGAGGCGCTGATCACGTGACTGAGGGCGCTGATCACGTGACTGAGAGGCGCTGATCACGTGGCTATCATGCACTGATCACGTGCTTCAGGAGGCAATAATCAAAGAGCTGAGCAGGCACTAATCACTTGGCTAAGAGGGCACTAATCACGGAGAGGAGCAGGAAATCGTCAAGGAGCTGAGCAAACTGTAATGAAGTGGTTAAGCAGACTCTAAACACGTGACGCAGCAGGCTCTACACCCGTGACTGAGCAGACACAATTTGGGCAGCTCAGCAGACACCAATGGTGCAGCTCAGCAGACACAAATGGTGCAGCTCAGCAGACACCAATCATGCAGCTCAGCAGGCAATACTCATGGAGCTGAGCAGGCAGGAATCACTCAGCTCAGCAGGCAAAGATCAAGGAGCTGAGCAGACTGCCATTAAGTGGCTAAGCAGACTCTAAACACGTGACTCAGCAGGCTTGACACCCGTGACTGAGCACACACGAATCTTGCAGCCCAGCAGACAATACTCCTGGAGCTGAGCAGGCAGGAATCACGCAGCTCAGCAGACAGTAATCAAGGAGCTGAGCAGGCACGAATCACGCAGCTCAGCAGGCAATAATCCTGGAGCTGAGCAAGCAGGAATCACGCAGCTCAGCAGGCAATAATCAAGAAGCAGAGCAGGCAGGAATCAGGCAGCTCAGCAGCCAATAAGCAAGAAGCTAGCAGTCAGGAATCGCGCAGCTCAGCAGGCAATAATCATGGAGCTGAGCTGGCAGGAATCACGCAACTCAGCAGGCAATACTCACGGACCTGAGCAGGCAGGAATCACGCAACTTAGCAGGCAATAATAATTGGAGCTGAAGGCTGTAATGAACTGGATAAGCAGACTCTAATCACGTGATTCAGCCGGCTCCTCTCTGGGGACTGAGCAGGCACTTATTATGCAGCTCAGCAAGCAAAAATCATGGAGCTGAGCAAGCAGGAATCACGCAGCTCAGCAGGCAATAATCATGGAGCTGAGCAAACAGGAATCACGCAGCTCAGCATGCAATAATCAAGAAGCTGAGCAGGCAGGAATCACGCAGCTCAGCAGGCAATAAATATGGAGCTGAGCAAGCAGGAATCACGCAGCTCAGCAGGCAATAATCAAGAAGCTGAGCAGGCAGGAATCACGCAGCTTAGCAGGCAATAATCATGGAGCTGAGCAGACTGTAATGAAGTGGCTAAGCAGACTCTAATCACGTCACTCAGCCGGCTCCTAACCCGGTCTTGAGCAGGCACTAATCACGCAGCTGAGCAGGGACTAATCACACAGCTGATCAGGCACGAGTCAGGCAGCTGAGCAGGGATTAAGCATGCAGCTGAGCAAGCGCTAATCCCTTGATTCAGCAGACCCTGATCACGTGACTGAGCAGGCCCTGATCACGTGGCTGAGCATGCACTGATCACGTGACTGAGCATGCACTGATCACGTGACTGAGAGGCACTGATCACGTGACTGAGAGGCACTGATCACGTGGCTGAGCATGCACTGATCACGTGACTGAGAGGCACTGATCACGTGACTGAGAGGCGCTGATCACGTGACTGAGGGGCGCTGATCACGTGACTGAGAGGCGCTGATCACGTAGCTATCATGCACTGATCACGTGCTTCAGGAGGCAATAATCAAAGAGCTGAGCAGGCACTAATCACTTGGCTAAGAGGGCACTAATCACGGAGAGGAGCAGGAAATCGTCAAGGAGCTGAGCAAACTGTAATGAAGTGGTTAAGCAGACTCTAAACACGTGACGCAGCAGGCTCTACACCCGTGACTGAGCAGACACAATTTGGGCAGCTCAGCAGACACCAATGGTGCAGCTCAGCAGACACAAATGGTGCAGCTCAGCAGACACCAATCATGCAGCTCAGCAGGCAATACTCATGGAGCTGAGCAGGCAGGAATCACTCAGCTCAGCAGGCAAAGATCAAGGAGCTGAGCAGACTGCCATTAAGTGGCTAAGCAGACTCTAAACACGTGACTCAGCAGGCTTGACACCCGTGACTGAGCACACACGAATCTTGCAGCCCAGCAGACAATACTCCTGGAGCTGAGCAGGCAGGAATCACGCAGCTCAGCAGACAGTAATCAAGGAGCTGAGCAGGCACGAATCACGCAGCTCAGCAGGCAATAATCCTGGAGCTGAGCAAGCAGGAATCACGCAGCTCAGCAGGCAATAATCAAGAAGCAGAGCAGGCAGGAATCAGGCAGCTCAGCAGCCAATAAGCAAGAAGCTAGCAGTCAGGAATCGCGCAGCTCAGCAGGCAATAATCATGGAGCTGAGCTGGCAGGAATCACGCAGCTCAGCAGGCAATACTCACGGACCTGAGCAGACAGGAATCACGCAGCTTAGCAGGCAATAATAATTGGAGCTGAAGGCTGTAATGAACTGGATAAGCAGACTCTAATCACGTGATTCAGCCGGCTCCTCTCTGGGGACTGAGCAGGCACTTATTATGCAGCTCAGCAAGCAAAAATCATGGAGCTGAGCAAGCAGGAATCACGCAGCTCAGCAGGCAATAATCATGGAGCTGAGCAAACAGGAATCACGCAGCTCAGCATGCAATAATCAAGAAGCTGAGCAGGCAGGAATCACGCAGCTCAGCAGGCAATAAATATGGAGCTGAGCAAGCAGGAATCTCGCAGCTCAGCAGGCAATAATCAAGAAGCTGAGCAGGCAGGAATCACGCAGCTTAGCAGGCAATAATCATGGAGCTGAGCAGACTGTAATGAAGTGGCTAAGCAGACTCTAATCACGTCACTCAGCCGGCTCCTAACCCGGTCTTGAGCAGGCACTAATCACGCAGCTGAGCAGGGACTAATCACACAGCTGATCAGGCACGAGTCAGGCAGCTGAGCAGGGATTAAGCATGCAGCTGAGCAAGCGCTAATCCCTCGATTCAGCAGACCCTGATCACGTGACTGAGCAGGCCCTGATCACGTGGCTGAGCATGCACTGATCACGTGACTGAGCATGCACTGATCACGTGACTGAGAGGCACTGATCACGTGCCTGAGAGGCACTGATCACGTGACTGAGCATGCACTGATCACGTGACTGAGAGGCACTGATCACGTGACTCAGAGGCGCTGATCACGTGACTGAGGGGCGCTGATCACGTGACTGAGAGGCGCTGATCACGTGGCTATCATGCACTGATCACGTGCTTCAGGAGGCAATAATCAAAGAGCTGAGCAGGCACTAATCACTTGGCTAAGAGGGCACTAATCACGGAGAGGAGCAGGAAATCGTCAAGGAGCTGAGCAAACTGTAATGAAGTGGTTAAGCAGACTCTAAACACGTGACCCAGCAGGCTCTACACCCGTGACTGAGCAGACACAATTTGGGCAGCTCAGCAGACACCAATGGTGCAGCTCAGCAGACACAAATGGTGCAGCTCAGCAGACACCAATCATGCAGCTCAGCAGGCAATACTCATGGAGCTGAGCAGGCAGGAATCACTCAGCTCAGCAGGCAAAGATCAAGGAGCTGAGCAGACTGCCATTAAGTGGCTAAGCAGACTCTAAACACGTGACTCAGCAGGCTTGACACCCGTGACTGAGCACACACGAATCTTGCAGCCCAGCAGACAATACTCCTGGAGCTGAGCAGGCAGGAATCACGCAGCTCAGCAGACAGTAATCAAGGAGCTGAGCAGGCACGAATCACGCAGCTCAGCAGGCAATAATCCTGGAGCTGAGCAAGCAGGAATCACGCAGCTCAGCAGGCAATAATCAAGAAGCAGAGCAGGCAGGAATCAGGCAGCTCAGCAGCCAATAAGCAAGAAGCTAGCAGTCAGGAATCGCGCAGCTCAGCAGGCAATAATCATGGAGCTGAGCTGGCAGGAATCACGCAACTCAGCAGGCAATACTCACGGACCTGAGCAGGCAGGAATCACGCAACTTAGCAGGCAATAATAATTGGAGCTGAAGGCTGTAATGAACTGGATAAGCAGACTCTAATCACGTGATTCAGCCGGCTCCTCTCTGGGGACTGAGCAGGCACTTATTATGCAGCTCAGCAAGCAAAAATCATGGAGCTGAGCAAGCAGGAATCACGCAGCTCAGCAGGCAATAATCATGGAGCTGAGCAAACAGGAATCACGCAGCTCAGCATGCAATAATCAAGAAGCTGAGCAGGCAGGAATCACGCAGCTCAGCAGGCAATAAATATGGAGCTGAGCAAGCAGGAATCACGCAGCTCAGCAGGCAATAATCAAGAAGCTGAGCAGGCAGGAATCACGCAGCTTAGCAGGCAATAATCATGGAGCTGAGCAGACTGTAATGAAGTGGCTAAGCAGACTCTAATCACGTCACTCAGCCGGCTCCTAACCCGGTCTTGAGCAGGCACTAATCACGCAGCTGAGCAGGGACTAATCACACAGCTGATCAGGCACGAGTCAGGCAGCTGAGCAGGGATTAAGCATGCAGCTGAGCAAGCGCTAATCCCTTGATTCAGCAGACCCTGATCACGTGACTGAGCAGGCCCTGATCACGTGGCTGAGCATGCACTGATCACGTGACTGAGCATGCACTGATCACGTGACTGAGAGGCACTGATCATGTGACTGAGAGGCACTGATCACGTGACTGAGCATGCACTGATCACGTGACTGAGAGGCACTGATCACGTGACTGAGAGGCGCTGATCACGTGACTGAGGGGCGCTGATCACGTGACTGAGAGGCGCTGATCACGTGGCTATCATGCACTGATCACGTGCTTCAGGAGGCAATAATCAAAGAGCTGAGCAGGCACTAATCACTTGGCTAAGAGGGCACTAATCACGGAGAGGAGCAGGAAATCGTCAAGGAGCTGAGCAAACTGTAATGAAGTGGTTAAGCAGACTCTAAACACGTGACGCAGCAGGCTCTACACCCGTGACTGAGCAGACACAATTTGGGCAGCTCAGCAGACACCAATGGTGCAGCTCAGCAGACACAAATGGTGCAGCTCAGCAGACACCAATCATGCAGCTCAGCAGGCAATACTCATGGAGCTGAGCAGGCAGGAATCACTCAGCTCAGCAGGCAAAGATCAAGGAGCTGAGCAGACTGCCATTAAGTGGCTAAGCAGACTCTAAACACGTGACTCAGCAGGCTTGACACCCGTGACTGAGCACACACGAATCTTGCAGCCCAGCAGACAATACTCCTGGAGCTGAGCAGGCAGGAATCACGCAGCTCAGCAGACAGTAATCAAGGAGCTGAGCAGGCACGAATCACGCAGCTCAGCAGGCAATAATCCTGGAGCTGAGCAAGCAGGAATCACGCAGCTCAGCAGGCAATAATCAAGAAGCAGAGCAGGCAGGAATCAGGCAGCTCAGCAGCCAATAAGCAAGAAGCTAGCAGTCAGGAATCGCGCAGCTCAGCAGGCAATAATCATGGAGCTGAGCAAACAGGAATCACGCAGCTCAGCATGCAATAATCAAGAAGCTGAGCAGGCAGGAATCACGCAGCTCAGCAGGCAATAATATGGAGCTGAGCAAGCAGGAATCACGCAGCTCAGCAGGCAATAATCAAGAAGCTGAGCAGGCAGGAATCACGCAGCTTAGCAGGCAATAATCATGGAGCTGAGCAGACTGTAATGAAGTGGCTAAGCAGACTCTAATCACGTCACTCAGCCGGCTCCTAACCCGGTCTTGAGCAGGCACTAATCACGCAGCTGAGCAGGGACTAATCACACAGCTGATCAGGCACGAGTCAGGCAGCTGAGCAGGGATTAAGCATGCAGCTGAGCAAGCGCTAATCCCTTGATTCAGCAGACCCTGATCACGTGACTGAGCAGGCCCTGATCACGTGGCTGAGCATGCACTGATCACGTGACTGAGCATGCACTGATCACGTGACTGAGAGGCACTGATCACGTGACTGAGAGGCACTGATCACGTGACTGAGCATGCACTGATCACGTGACTGAGAGGCACTGATCACGTGACTGAGAGGCGCTGATCACGTGACTGAGGGGCGCTGATCACGTGACTGAGAGGCGCTGATCACGTGGCTATCATGCACTGATCACGTGCTTCAGGAGGCAATAATCAAAGAGCTGAGCAGGCACTAATCACTTGGCTAAGAGGGCACTAATCACGGAGAGGAGCAGGAAATCGTCAAGGAGCTGAGCAAACTGTAATGAAGTGGTTAAGCAGACTCTAAACACGTGACGCAGCAGGCTCTACACCCGTGACTGAGCAGACACAATTTGGGCAGCTCAGCAGACACCAATGGTGCAGCTCAGCAGACACAAATGGTGCAGCTCAGCAGACACCAATCATGCAGCTCAGCAGGCAATACTCATGGAGCTGAGCAGGCAGGAATCACTCAGCTCAGCAGGCAAAGATCAAGGAGCTGAGCAGACTGCCATTAAGTGGCTAAGCAGACTCTAAACACGTGACTCAGCAGGCTTGACACCCGTGACTGAGCACACACGAATCTTGCAGCCCAGCAGACAATACTCCTGGAGCTGAGCAGGCAGGAATCACGCAGCTCAGCAGACAGTAATCAAGGAGCTGAGCAGGCACGAATCACGCAGCTCAGCAGGCAATAATCCTGGAGCTGAGCAAGCAGGAATCACGCAGCTCAGCAGGCAATAATCAAGAAGCAGAGCAGGCAGGAATCAGGCAGCTCAGCAGCCAATAAGCAAGAAGCTAGCAGTCAGGAATCGCGCAGCTCAGCAGGCAATAATCATGGAGCTGAGCTGGCAGGAATCACGCAACTCAGCAGGCAATACTCACGGACCTGAGCAGGCAGGAATCACGCAACTTAGCAGGCAATAATAATTGGAGCTGAAGGCTGTAATGAACTGGATAAGCAGACTCTAATCACGTGATTCAGCCGGCTCCTCTCTGGGGACTGAGCAGGCACTTATTATGCAGCTCAGCAAGCAAAAATCATGGAGCTGAGCAAGCAGGAATCACGCAGCTCAGCAGGCAATAATCATGGAGCTGAGCAAACAGGAATCACGCAGCTCAGCATGCAATAATCAAGAAGCTGAGCAGGCAGGAATCACGCAGCTCAGCAGGCAATAAATATGGAGCTGAGCAAGCAGGAATCACGCAGCTCAGCAGGCAATAATCAAGAAGCTGAGCAGGCAGGAATCACGCAGCTTAGCAGGCAATAATCATGGAGCTGAGCAGACTGTAATGAAGTGGCTAAGCAGACTCTAATCACGTCACTCAGCCGGCTCCTAACCCGGTCTTGAGCAGGCACTAATCACGCAGCTGAGCAGGGACTAATCACACAGCTGATCAGGCACGAGTCAGGCAGCTGAGCAGGGATTAAGCATGCAGCTGAGCAAGCGCTAATCCCTTGATTCAGCAGACCCTGATCACGTGACTGAGCAGGCCCTGATCACGTGGCTGAGCATGCACTGATCACGTGACTGAGCATGCACTGATCACGTGACTGAGAGGCACTGATCACGTGCCTGAGAGGCACTGATCACGTGACTGAGCATGCACTGATCACGTGACTGAGAGGCACTGATCACGTGACTGAGAGGCGCTGATCACGTGACTGAGGGGCGCTGATCACGTGACTGAGAGGCGCTGATCACGTGGCTATCATGCACTGATCACGTGCTTCAGGAGGCAATAATCAAAGAGCTGAGCAGGCACTAATCACTTGGCTAAGAGGGCACTAATCACGGAGAGGAGCAGGAAATCGTCAAGGAGCTGAGCAAACTGTAATGAAGTGGTTAAGCAGACTCTAAACACGTGACGCAGCAGGCTCTACACCCGTGACTGAGCAGACACAATTTGGGCAGCTCAGCAGACACCAATGGTGCAGCTCAGCAGACACAAATGGTGCAGCTCAGCAGACACCAATCATGCAGCTCAGCAGGCAATACTCATGGAGCTGAGCAGGCAGGAATCACTCAGCTCAGCAGGCAAAGATCAAGGAGCTGAGCAGACTGCCATTAAGTGGCTAAGCAGACTCTAAACACGTGACTCAGCAGGCTTGACACCCGTGACTGAGCACACACGAATCTTGCAGCCCAGCAGACAATACTCCTGGAGCTGAGCAGGCAGGAATCACGCAGCTCAGCAGACAGTAATCAAGGAGCTGAGCAGGCACGAATCACGCAGCTCAGCAGGCAATAATCCTGGAGCTGAGCAAGCAGGAATCACGCAGCTCAGCAGGCAATAATCAAGAAGCAGAGCAGGCAGGAATCAGGCAGCTCAGCAGCCAATAAGCAAGAAGCTAGCAGTCAGGAATCGCGCAGCTCAGCAGGCAATAATCATGGAGCTGAGCTGGCAGGAATCACGCAACTCAGCAGGCAATACTCACGGACCTGAGCAGGCAGGAATCACGCAACTTAGCAGGCAATAATAATTGGAGCTGAAGGCTGTAATGAACTGGATAAGCAGACTCTAATCACGTGATTCAGCCGGCTCCTCTCTGGGGACTGAGCAGGCACTTATTATGCAGCTCAGCAAGCAAAAATCATGGAGCTGAGCAAGCAGGAATCACGCAGCTCAGCAGGCAATAATCATGGAGCTGAGCAAACAGGAATCACGCAGCTCAGCATGCAATAATCAAGAAGCTGAGCAGGCAGGAATCACGCAGCTCAGCAGGCAATAAATATGGAGCTGAGCAAGCAGGAATCACGCAGCTCAGCAGGCAATAATCAAGAAGCTGAGCAGGCAGGAATCACGCAGCTTAGCAGGCAATAATCATGGAGCTGAGCAGACTGTAATGAAGTGGCTAAGCAGACTCTAATCACGTCACTCAGCCGGCTCCTAACCCGGTCTTGAGCAGGCACTAATCACGCAGCTGAGCAGGGACTAATCACACAGCTGATCAGGCACGAGTCAGGCAGCTGAGCAGGGATTAAGCATGCAGCTGAGCAAGCGCTAATCCCTTGATTCAGCAGACCCTGATCACGTGACTGAGCAGGCCCTGATCACGTGGCTGAGCATGCACTGATCACGTGACTGAGCATGCACTGATCACGTGACTGAGAGGCACTGATCACGTGACTGAGAGGCACTGATCACGTGACTGAGCATGCACTGATCACGTGACTGAGAGGCACTGATCACGTGACTGAGAGGCGCTGATCACGTGACTGAGGGCGCTGATCACGTGACTGAGAGGCGCTGATCACGTGGCTATCATGCACTGATCACGTGCTTCAGGAGGCAATAATCAAAGAGCTGAGCAGGCACTAATCACTTGGCTAAGAGGGCACTAATCACGGAGAGGAGCAGGAAATCGTCAAGGAGCTGAGCAAACTGTAATGAAGTGGTTAAGCAGACTCTAAACACGTGACGCAGCAGGCTCTACACCCGTGACTGAGCAGACACAATTTGGGCAGCTCAGCAGACACCAATGGTGCAGCTCAGCAGACACAAATGGTGCAGCTCAGCAGACACCAATCATGCAGCTCAGCAGGCAATACTCATGGAGCTGAGCAGGCAGGAATCACTCAGCTCAGCAGGCAAAGATCAAGGAGCTGAGCAGACTGCCATTAAGTGGCTAAGCAGACTCTAAACACGTGACTCAGCAGGCTTGACACCCGTGACTGAGCACACACGAATCTTGCAGCCCAGCAGACAATACTCCTGGAGCTGAGCAGGCAGGAATCACGCAGCTCAGCAGACAGTAATCAAGGAGCTGAGCAGGCACGAATCACGCAGCTCAGCAGGCAATAATCCTGGAGCTGAGCAAGCAGGAATCACGCAGCTCAGCAGGCAATAATCAAGAAGCAGAGCAGGCAGGAATCAGGCAGCTCAGCAGCCAATAAGCAAGAAGCTAGCAGTCAGGAATCGCGCAGCTCAGCAGGCAATAATCATGGAGCTGAGCTGGCAGGAATCACGCAACTCAGCAGGCAATACTCACGGACCTGAGCAGGCAGGAATCACGCAACTTAGCAGGCAATAATAATTGGAGCTGAAGGCTGTAATGAACTGGATAAGCAGACTCTAATCACGTGATTCAGCCGGCTCCTCTCTGGGGACTGAGCAGGCACTTATTATGCAGCTCAGCAAGCAAAAATCATGGAGCTGAGCAAGCAGGAATCACGCAGCTCAGCAGGCAATAATCATGGAGCTGAGCAAACAGGAATCACGCAGCTCAGCATGCAATAATCAAGAAGCTGAGCAGGCAGGAATCACGCAGCTCAGCAGGCAATAAATATGGAGCTGAGCAAGCAGGAATCACGCAGCTCAGCAGGCAATAATCAAGAAGCTGAGCAGGCAGGAATCACGCAGCTTAGCAGGCAATAATCATGGAGCTGAGCAGACTGTAATGAAGTGGCTAAGCAGACTCTAATCACGTCACTCAGCCGGCTCCTAACCCGGTCTTGAGCAGGCACTAATCACGCAGCTGAGCAGGGACTAATCACACAGCTGATCAGGCACGAGTCAGGCAGCTGAGCAGGGATTAAGCATGCAGCTGAGCAAGCGCTAATCCCTTGATTCAGCAGACCCTGATCACGTGACTGAGCAGGCCCTGATCACGTGGCTGAGCATGCACTGATCACGTGACTGAGCATGCACTGATCACGTGACTGAGAGGCACTGATCACGTGCCTGAGAGGCACTGATCACGTGACTGAGCATGCACTGATCACGTGACTGAGAGGCACTGATCACGTGACTGAGAGGCGCTGATCACGTGACTGAGGGGCGCTGATCACGTGACTGAGAGGCGCTGATCACGTGGCTATCATGCACTGATCACGTGCTTCAGGAGGCAATAATCAAAGAGCTGAGCAGGCACTAATCACTTGGCTAAGAGGGCACTAATCACGGAGAGGAGCAGGAAATCGTCAAGGAGCTGAGCAAACTGTAATGAAGTGGTTAAGCAGACTCTAAACACGTGACGCAGCAGGCTCTACACCCGTGACTGAGCAGACACAATTTGGGCAGCTCAGCAGACACCAATGGTGCAGCTCAGCAGACACAAATGGTGCAGCTCAGCAGACACCAATCATGCAGCTCAGCAGGCAATACTCATGGAGCTGAGCAGGCAGGAATCACTCAGCTCAGCAGGCAAAGATCAAGGAGCTGAGCAGACTGCCATTAAGTGGCTAAGCAGACTCTAAACACGTGACTCAGCAGGCTTGACACCCGTGACTGAGCACACACGAATCTTGCAGCCCAGCAGACAATACTCCTGGAGCTGAGCAGGCAGGAATCACGCAGCTCAGCAGACAGTAATCAAGGAGCTGAGCAGGCACGAATCACGCAGCTCAGCAGGCAATAATCCTGGAGCTGAGCAAGCAGGAATCACGCAGCTCAGCAGGCAATAATCAAGAAGCAGAGCAGGCAGGAATCAGGCAGCTCAGCAGCCAATAAGCAAGAAGCTAGCAGTCAGGAATCGCGCAGCTCAGCAGGCAATAATCATGGAGCTGAGCTGGCAGGAATCACGCAACTCAGCAGGCAATACTCACGGACCTGAGCAGGCAGGAATCACGCAACTTAGCAGGCAATAATAATTGGAGCTGAAGGCTGTAATGAACTGGATAAGCAGACTCTAATCACGTGATTCAGCCGGCTCCTCTCTGGGGACTGAGCAGGCACTTATTATGCAGCTCAGCAAGCAAAAATCATGGAGCTGAGCAAGCAGGAATCACGCAGCTCAGCAGGCAATAATCATGGAGCTGAGCAAACAGGAATCACGCAGCTCAGCATGCAATAATCAAGAAGCTGAGCAGGCAGGAATCACGCAGCTCAGCAGGCAATAAATATGGAGCTGAGCAAGCAGGAATCACGCAGCTCAGCAGGCAATAATCAAGAAGCTGAGCAGGCAGGAATCACGCAGCTTAGCAGGCAATAATCATGGAGCTGAGCAGACTGTAATGAAGTGGCTAAGCAGACTCTAATCACGTCACTCAGCCGGCTCCTAACCCGGTCTTGAGCAGGCACTAATCACGCAGCTGAGCAGGGACTAATCACACAGCTGATCAGGCACGAGTCAGGCAGCTGAGCAGGGATTAAGCATGCAGCTGAGCAAGCGCTAATCCCTTGATTCAGCAGACCCTGATCACGTGACTGAGCAGGCCCTGATCACGTGGCTGAGCATGCACTGATCACGTGACTGAGCATGCACTGATCACGTGACTGAGAGGCACTGATCACGTGACTGAGAGGCACTGATCACGTGACTGAGCATGCACTGATCACGTGACTGAGAGGCACTGATCACGTGACTGAGAGGCGCTGATCACGTGACTGAGGGGCGCTGATCACGTGACTGAGAGGCGCTGATCACGTGGCTATCATGCACTGATCACGTGCTTCAGGAGGCAATAATCAAAGAGCTGAGCAGGCACTAATCACTTGGCTAAGAGGGCACTAATCACGGAGAGGAGCAGGAAATCGTCAAGGAGCTGAGCAAACTGTAATGAAGTGGTTAAGCAGACTCTAAACACGTGACGCAGCAGGCTCTACACCCGTGACTGAGCAGACACAATTTGGGCAGCTCAGCAGACACCAATGGTGCAGCTCAGCAGACACAAATGGTGCAGCTCAGCAGACACCAATCATGCAGCTCAGCAGGCAATACTCATGGAGCTGAGCAGGCAGGAATCACTCAGCTCAGCAGGCAAAGATCAAGGAGCTGAGCAGACTGCCATTAAGTGGCTAAGCAGACTCTAAACACGTGACTCAGCAGGCTTGACACCCGTGACTGAGCACACACGAATCTTGCAGCCCAGCAGACAATACTCCTGGAGCTGAGCAGGCAGGAATCACGCAGCTCAGCAGACAGTAATCAAGGAGCTGAGCAGGCACGAATCACGCAGCTCAGCAGGCAATAATCCTGGAGCTGAGCAAGCAGGAATCACGCAGCTCAGCAGGCAATAATCAAGAAGCAGAGCAGGCAGGAATCAGGCAGCTCAGCAGCCAATAAGCAAGAAGCTAGCAGTCAGGAATCGCGCAGCTCAGCAGGCAATAATCATGGAGCTGAGCTGGCAGGAATCACGCAACTCAGCAGGCAATACTCACGGACCTGAGCAGGCAGGAATCACGCAACTTAGCAGGCAATAATAATTGGAGCTGAAGGCTGTAATGAACTGGATAAGCAGACTCTAATCACGTGATTCAGCCGGCTCCTCTCTGGGACTGAGCAGGCACTTATTATGCAGCTCAGCAAGCAAAAATCATGGAGCTGAGCAAGCAGGAATCACGCAGCTCAGCAGGCAATAATCATGGAGCTGAGCAAACAGGAATCACGCAGCTCAGCATGCAATAATCAAGAAGCTGAGCAGGCAGGAATCACGCAGCTCAGCAGGCAATAAATATGGAGCTGAGCAAGCAGGAATCACGCAGCTCAGCAGGCAATAATCAAGAAGCTGAGCAGGCAGGAATCACGCAGCTTAGCAGGCAATAATCATGGAGCTGAGCAGACTGTAATGAAGTGGCTAAGCAGACTCTAATCACGTCACTCAGCCGGCTCCTAACCCGGTCTTGAGCAGGCACTAATCACGCAGCTGAGCAGGGACTAATCACACAGCTGATCAGGCACGAGTCAGGCAGCTGAGCAGGGATTAAGCATGCAGCTGAGCAAGCGCTAATCCCTTGATTCAGCAGACCCTGATCACGTGACTGAGCAGGCCCTGATCACGTGGCTGAGCATGCACTGATCACGTGACTGAGCATGCACTGATCACGTGACTGAGAGGCACTGATCATGTGACTGAGAGGCACTGATCACGTGACTGAGCATGCACTGATCACGTGACTGAGAGGCACTGATCACGTGACTGAGAGGCGCTGATCACGTGACTGAGGGGCGCTGATCACGTGACTGAGAGGCGCTGATCACGTGGCTATCATGCACTGATCACGTGCTTCAGGAGGCAATAATCAAAGAGCTGAGCAGGCACTAATCACTTGGCTAAGAGGGCACTAATCACGGAGAGGAGCAGGAAATCGTCAAGGAGCTGAGCAAACTGTAATGAAGTGGTTAAGCAGACTCTAAACACGTGACGCAGCAGGCTCTACACCCGTGACTGAGCAGACACAATTTGGGCAGCTCAGCAGACACCAATGGTGCAGCTCAGCAGACACAAATGGTGCAGCTCAGCAGACACCAATCATGCAGCTCAGCAGGCAATACTCATGGAGCTGAGCAGGCAGGAATCACTCAGCTCAGCAGGCAAAGATCAAGGAGCTGAGCAGACAGCCATTAAGTGGCTAAGCAGACTCTAAACACGTGACTCAGCAGGCTTGACACCCGTGACTGAGCACACACGAATCTTGCAGCCCAGCAGACAATACTCCTGGAGCTGAGCAGGCAGGAATCACGCAGCTCAGCAGACAGTAATCAAGGAGCTGAGCAGGCACGAATCACGCAGCTCAGCAGGCAATAATCCTGGAGCTGAGCAAGCAGGAATCACGCAGCTCAGCAGGCAATAATCAAGAAGCAGAGCAGGCAGGAATCAGGCAGCTCAGCAGCCAATAAGCAAGAAGCTAGCAGTCAGGAATCGCGCAGCTCAGCAGGCAATAATCATGGAGCTGAGCACGCAGGAATCACGCAGCTCAGCAGGCAATAATCAAGAAGCTGAGCAGGCAGGAATCACGCAGCTCAGCAGGCAATAAATATGGAGCTGAGCAAGCAGGAATCACGCAGCTCAGCAGGCAATAATCAAGAAGCTGAGCAGGCAGGAATCACGCAGCTTAGCAGGCAATAATCATGGAGCTGAGCAGACTGTAATGAAGTGGCTAAGCAGACTCTAATCACGTCACTCAGCCGGCTCCTAACCCGGTCTTGAGCAGGCACTAATCACGCAGCTGAGCAGGGACTAATCACACAGCTGATCAGGCACGAGTCAGGCAGCTGAGCAGGGATTAAGCATGCAGCTGAGCAAGCGCTAATCCCTTGATTCAGCAGACCCTGATCACGTGACTGAGCAGCCCCTGATCACGTGGCTGAGCATGCACTGATCACGTGACTGAGCATGCACTGATCACGTGACTGAGAGGCACTGATCACGTGACTGAGAGGCACTGATCACGTGACTGAGCATGCACTGATCACGTGACTGAGAGGCACTGATCACGTGACTGAGAGGCGCTGATCACGTGACTGAGGGGCGCTGATCACGTGACTGAGAGGCGCTGATCACGTGGCTATCATGCACTGATCACGTGCTTCAGGAGGCAATAATCAAAGAGCTGAGCAGGCACTAATCACTTGGCTAAGAGGGCACTAATCACGGAGAGGAGCAGGAAATCGTCAAGGAGCTGAGCAAACTGTAATGAAGTGGTTAAGCAGACTCTAAACACGTGACGCAGCAGGCTCTACACCCGTGACTGAGCAGACACAATTTGGGCAGCTCAGCAGACACCAATGGTGCAGCTCAGCAGACACAAATGGTGCAGCTCAGCAGACACCAATCATGCAGCTCAGCAGGCAATACTCATGGAGCTGAGCAGGCAGGAATCACTCAGCTCAGCAGGCAAAGATCAAGGAGCTGAGCAGACTGCCATTAAGTGGCTAAGCAGACTCTAAACACGTGACTCAGCAGGCTTGACACCCGTGACTGAGCACACACGAATCTTGCAGCCCAGCAGACAATACTCCTGGAGCTGAGCAGGCAGGAATCACGCAGCTCAGCAGACAGTAATCAAGGAGCTGAGCAGGCACGAATCACGCAGCTCAGCAGGCAATAATCCTGGAGCTGAGCAAGCAGGAATCACGCAGCTCAGCAGGCAATAATCAAGAAGCAGAGCAGGCAGGAATCAGGCAGCTCAGCAGCCAATAAGCAAGAAGCTAGCAGTCAGGAATCGCGCAGCTCAGCAGGCAATAATCATGGAGCTGAGCTGGCAGGAATCACGCAACTCAGCAGGCAATACTCACGGACCTGAGCAGGCAGGAATCACGCAACTTAGCAGGCAATAATAATTGGAGCTGAAGGCTGTAATGAACTGGATAAGCAGACTCTAATCACGTGATTCAGCCGGCTCCTCTCTGGGGACTGAGCAGGCACTTATTATGCAGCTCAGCAAGCAAAAATCATGGAGCTGAGCAAGCAGGAATCACGCAGCTCAGCAGGCAATAATCATGGAGCTGAGCAAACAGGAATCACGCAGCTCAGCATGCAATAATCAAGAAGCTGAGCAGGCAGGAATCACGCAGCTCAGCAGGCAATAAATATGGAGCTGAGCAAGCAGGAATCACGCAGCTCAGCAGGCAATAATCAAGAAGCTGAGCAGGCAGGAATCACGCAGCTTAGCAGGCAATAATCATGGAGCTGAGCAGACTGTAATGAAGTGGCTAAGCAGACTCTAATCACGTCACTCAGCCGGCTCCTAACCCGGTCTTGAGCAGGCACTAATCACGCAGCTGAGCAGGGACTAATCACACAGCTGATCAGGCACGAGTCAGGCAGCTGAGCAGGGATTAAGCATGCAGCTGAGCAAGCGCTAATCCCTTGATTCAGCAGACCCTGATCACGTGACTGAGCAGGCCCTGATCACGTGGCTGAGCATGCACTGATCACGTGACTGAGCATGCACTGATCACGTGACTGAGAGGCACTGATCACGTGCCTGAGAGGCACTGATCACGTGACTGAGCATGCACTGATCACGTGACTGAGAGGCACTGATCACGTGACTGAGAGGCGCTGATCACGTGACTGAGGGCGCTGATCACGTGACTGAGAGGCGCTGATCACGTGGCTATCATGCACTGATCACGTGCTTCAGGAGGCAATAATCAAAGAGCTGAGCAGGCACTAATCACTTGGCTAAGAGGGCACTAATCACGGAGAGGAGCAGGAAATCGTCAAGGAGCTGAGCAAACTGTAATGAAGTGGTTAAGCAGACTCTAAACACGTGACGCAGCAGGCTCTACACCCGTGACTGAGCAGACACAATTTGGGCAGCTCAGCAGACACCAATGGTGCAGCTCAGCAGACACAAATGGTGCAGCTCAGCAGACACCAATCATGCAGCTCAGCAGGCAATACTCATGGAGCTGAGCAGGCAGGAATCACTCAGCTCAGCAGGCAAAGATCAAGGAGCTGAGCAGACTGCCATTAAGTGGCTAAGCAGACTCTAAACACGTGACTCAGCAGGCTTGACACCCGTGACTGAGCACACACGAATCTTGCAGCCCAGCAGACAATACTCCTGGAGCTGAGCAGGCAGGAATCACGCAGCTCAGCAGACAGTAATCAAGGAGCTGAGCAGGCACGAATCACGCAGCTCAGCAGGCAATAATCCTGGAGCTGAGCAAGCAGGAATCACGCAGCTCAGCAGGCAATAATCAAGAAGCAGAGCAGGCAGGAATCAGGCAGCTCAGCAGCCAATAAGCAAGAAGCTAGCAGTCAGGAATCGCGCAGCTCAGCAGGCAATAATCATGGAGCTGAGCTGGCAGGAATCACGCAACTCAGCAGGCAATAATAATTGGAGCTGAAGGCTGTAATGAACTGGATAAGCAGACTCTAATCACGTGATTCAGCCGGCTCCTCTCTGGGGACTGAGCAGGCACTTATTATGCAGCTCAGCAAGCAAAAATCATGGAGCTGAGCAAGCAGGAATCACGCAGCTCAGCAGGCAATAATCATGGAGCTGAGCAAACAGGAATCACGCAGCTCAGCATGCAATAATCAAGAAGCTGAGCAGGCAGGAATCACGCAGCTCAGCAGGCAATAAATATGGAGCTGAGCAAGCAGGAATCACGCAGCTCAGCAGGCAATAATCAAGAAGCTGAGCAGGCAGGAATCACGCAGCTTAGCAGGCAATAATCATGGAGCTGAGCAGACTGTAATGAAGTGGCTAAGCAGACTCTAATCACGTCACTCAGCCGGCTCCTAACCCGGTCTTGAGCAGGCACTAATCACGCAGCTGAGCAGGGACTAATCACACAGCTGATCAGGCACGAGTCAGGCAGCTGAGCAGGGATTAAGCATGCAGCTGAGCAAGCGCTAATCCCTTGATTCAGCAGACCCTGATCACGTGACTGAGCAGCCCCTGATCACGTGGCTGAGCATGCACTGATCACGTGACTGAGCATGCACTGATCACGTGACTGAGAGGCACTGATCACGTGCCTGAGAGGCACTGATCACGTGACTGAGCATGCACTGATCACGTGACTGAGAGGCACTGATCACGTGACTGAGAGGCGCTGATCACGTGACTGAGGGCGCTGATCACGTGACTGAGAGGCGCTGATCACGTGGCTATCATGCACTGATCACGTGCTTCAGGAGGCAATAATCAAAGAGCTGAGCAGGCACTAATCACTTGGCTAAGAGGGCACTAATCACGGAGAGGAGCAGGAAATCGTCAAGGAGCTGAGCAAACTGTAATGAAGTGGTTAAGCAGACTCTAAACACGTGACGCAGCAGGCTCTACACCCGTGACTGAGCAGACACAATTTGGGCAGCTCAGCAGACACCAATGGTGCAGCTCAGCAGACACAAATGGTGCAGCTCAGCAGACACCAATCATGCAGCTCAGCAGGCAATACTCATGGAGCTGAGCAGGCAGGAATCACTCAGCTCAGCAGGCAAAGATCAAGGAGCTGAGCAGACTGCCATTAAGTGGCTAAGCAGACTCTAAACACGTGACTCAGCAGGCTTGACACCCGTGACTGAGCACACACGAATCTTGCAGCCCAGCAGACAATACTCCTGGAGCTGAGCAGGCAGGAATCACGCAGCTCAGCAGACAGTAATCAAGGAGCTGAGCAGGCACGAATCACGCAGCTCAGCAGGCAATAATCCTGGAGCTGAGCAAGCAGGAATCACGCAGCTCAGCAGGCAATAATCAAGAAGCAGAGCAGGCAGGAATCAGGCAGCTCAGCAGCCAATAAGCAAGAAGCTAGCAGTCAGGAATCGCGCAGCTCAGCAGGCAATAATCATGGAGCTGAGCTGGCAGGAATCACGCAACTCAGCAGGCAATACTCACGGACCTGAGCAGGCAGGAATCACGCAACTTAGCAGGCAATAATAATTGGAGCTGAAGGCTGTAATGAACTGGATAAGCAGACTCTAATCACGTGATTCAGCCGGCTCCTCTCTGGGGACTGAGCAGGCACTTATTATGCAGCTCAGCAAGCAAAAATCATGGAGCTGAGCAAGCAGGAATCACGCAGCTCAGCAGGCAATAATCATGGAGCTGAGCAAACAGGAATCACGCAGCTCAGCATGCAATAATCAAGAAGCTGAGCAGGCAGGAATCACGCAGCTCAGCAGGCAATAAATATGGAGCTGAGCAAGCAGGAATCACGCAGCTCAGCAGGCAATAATCAAGAAGCTGAGCAGGCAGGAATCACGCAGCTTAGCAGGCAATAATCATGGAGCTGAGCAGACTGTAATGAAGTGGCTAAGCAGACTCTAATCACGTCACTCAGCCGGCTCCTAACCCGGTCTTGAGCAGGCACTAATCACGCAGCTGAGCAGGGACTAATCACACAGCTGATCAGGCACGAGTCAGGCAGCTGAGCAGGGATTAAGCATGCAGCTGAGCAAGCGCTAATCCCTTGATTCAGCAGACCCTGATCACGTGACTGAGCAGGCCCTGATCACGTGGCTGAGCATGCACTGATCACGTGACTGAGCATGCACTGATCACGTGACTGAGAGGCACTGATCACGTGACTGAGAGGCACTGATCACGTGACTGAGCATGCACTGATCACGTGACTGAGAGGCACTGATCACGTGACTGAGAGGCGCTGATCACGTGACTGAGGGGCGCTGATCACGTGACTGAGAGGCGCTGATCACGTGGCTATCATGCACTGATCACGTGCTTCAGGAGGCAATAATCAAAGAGCTGAGCAGGCACTAATCACTTGGCTAAGAGGGCACTAATCACGGAGAGGAGCAGGAAATCGTCAAGGAGCTGAGCAAACTGTAATGAAGTGGTTAAGCAGACTCTAAACACGTGACGCAGCAGGCTCTACACCCGTGACTGAGCAGACACAATTTGGGCAGCTCAGCAGACACCAATGGTGCAGCTCAGCAGACACAAATGGTGCAGCTCAGCAGACACCAATCATGCAGCTCAGCAGGCAATACTCATGGAGCTGAGCAGGCAGGAATCACTCAGCTCAGCAGGCAAAGATCAAGGAGCTGAGCAGACTGCCATTAAGTGGCTAAGCAGACTCTAAACACGTGACTCAGCAGGCTTGACACCCGTGACTGAGCACACACGAATCTTGCAGCCCAGCAGACAATACTCCTGGAGCTGAGCAGGCAGGAATCACGCAGCTCAGCAGACAGTAATCAAGGAGCTGAGCAGGCACGAATCACGCAGCTCAGCAGGCAATAATCCTGGAGCTGAGCAAGCAGGAATCACGCAGCTCAGCAGGCAATAATCAAGAAGCAGAGCAGGCAGGAATCAGGCAGCTCAGCAGCCAATAAGCAAGAAGCTAGCAGTCAGGAATCGCGCAGCTCAGCAGGCAATAATCATGGAGCTGAGCTGGCAGGAATCACGCAACTCAGCAGGCAATACTCACGGACCTGAGCAGGCAGGAATCACGCAACTTAGCAGGCAATAATAATTGGAGCTGAAGGCTGTAATGAACTGGATAAGCAGACTCTAATCACGTGATTCAGCCGGCTCCTCTCTGGGGACTGAGCAGGCACTTATTATGCAGCTCAGCAAGCAAAAATCATGGAGCTGAGCAAGCAGGAATCACGCAGCTCAGCAGGCAATAATCATGGAGCTGAGCAAACAGGAATCACGCAGCTCAGCATGCAATAATCAAGAAGCTGAGCAGGCAGGAATCACGCAGCTCAGCAGGCAATAAATATGGAGCTGAGCAAGCAGGAATCACGCAGCTCAGCAGGCAATAATCAAGAAGCTGAGCAGGCAGGAATCACGCAGCTTAGCAGGCAATAATCATGGAGCTGAGCAGACTGTAATGAAGTGGCTAAGCAGACTCTAATCACGTCACTCAGCCGGCTCCTAACCCGGTCTTGAGCAGGCACTAATCACGCAGCTGAGCAGGGACTAATCACACAGCTGATCAGGCACGAGTCAGGCAGCTGAGCAGGGATTAAGCATGCAGCTGAGCAAGCGCTAATCCCTTGATTCAGCAGACCCTGATCACGTGACTGAGCAGGCCCTGATCACGTGGCTGAGCATGCACTGATCACGTGACTGAGCATGCACTGATCACGTGACTGAGAGGCACTGATCACGTGCCTGAGAGGCACTGATCACGTGACTGAGCATGCACTGATCACGTGACTGAGAGGCACTGATCACGTGACTGAGAGGCGCTGATCACGTGACTGAGGGGCGCTGATCACGTGACTGAGAGGCGCTGATCACGTGGCTATCATGCACTGATCACGTGCTTCAGGAGGCAATAATCAAAGAGCTGAGCAGGCACTAATCACTTGGCTAAGAGGGCACTAATCACGGAGAGGAGCAGGAAATCGTCAAGGAGCTGAGCAAACTGTAATGAAGTGGTTAAGCAGACTCTAAACACGTGACGCAGCAGGCTCTACACCCGTGACTGAGCAGACACAATTTGGGCAGCTCAGCAGACACCAATGGTGCAGCTCAGCAGACACAAATGGTGCAGCTCAGCAGACACCAATCATGCAGCTCAGCAGGCAATACTCATGGAGCTGAGCAGGCAGGAATCACTCAGCTCAGCAGGCAAAGATCAAGGAGCTGAGCAGACTGCCATTAAGTGGCTAAGCAGACTCTAAACACGTGACTCAGCAGGCTTGACACCCGTGACTGAGCACACACGAATCTTGCAGCCCAGCAGACAATACTCCTGGAGCTGAGCAGGCAGGAATCACGCAGCTCAGCAGACAGTAATCAAGGAGCTGAGCAGGCACGAATCACGCAGCTCAGCAGGCAATAATCCTGGAGCTGAGCAAGCAGGAATCACGCAGCTCAGCAGGCAATAATCAAGAAGCAGAGCAGGCAGGAATCAGGCAGCTCAGCAGCCAATAAGCAAGAAGCTAGCAGTCAGGAATCGCGCAGCTCAGCAGGCAATAATCATGGAGCTGAGCTGGCAGGAATCACGCAACTCAGCAGGCAATACTCACGGACCTGAGCAGGCAGGAATCACGCAACTTAGCAGGCAATAATAATTGGAGCTGAAGGCTGTAATGAACTGGATAAGCAGACTCTAATCACGTGATTCAGCCGGCTCCTCTCTGGGGACTGAGCAGGCACTTATTATGCAGCTCAGCAAGCAAAAATCATGGAGCTGAGCAAGCAGGAATCACGCAGCTCAGCAGGCAATAATCATGGAGCTGAGCAAACAGGAATCACGCAGCTCAGCATGCAATAATCAAGAAGCTGAGCAGGCAGGAATCACGCAGCTCAGCAGGCAATAAATATGGAGCTGAGCAAGCAGGAATCACGCAGCTCAGCAGGCAATAATCAAGAAGCTGAGCAGGCAGGAATCACGCAGCTTAGCAGGCAATAATCATGGAGCTGAGCAGACTGTAATGAAGTGGCTAAGCAGACTCTAATCACGTCACTCAGCCGGCTCCTAACCCGGTCTTGAGCAGGCACTAATCACGCAGCTGAGCAGGGACTAATCACACAGCTGATCAGGCACGAGTCAGGCAGCTGAGCAGGGATTAAGCATGCAGCTGAGCAAGCGCTAATCCCTTGATTCAGCAGACCCTGATCACGTGACTGAGCAGGCCCTGATCACGTGGCTGAGCATGCACTGATCACGTGACTGAGCATGCACTGATCACGTGACTGAGAGGCACTGATCATGTGACTGAGAGGCACTGATCACGTGACTGAGCATGCACTGATCACGTGACTGAGAGGCACTGATCACGTGACTGAGAGGCGCTGATCACGTGACTGAGGGGCGCTGATCACGTGACTGAGAGGCGCTGATCACGTGGCTATCATGCACTGATCACGTGCTTCAGGAGGCAATAATCAAAGAGCTGAGCAGGCACTAATCACTTGGCTAAGAGGGCACTAATCACGGAGAGGAGCAGGAAATCGTCAAGGAGCTGAGCAAACTGTAATGAAGTGGTTAAGCAGACTCTAAACACGTGACGCAGCAGGCTCTACACCCGTGACTGAGCAGACACAATTTGGGCAGCTCAGCAGACACCAATGGTGCAGCTCAGCAGACACAAATGGTGCAGCTCAGCAGACACCAATCATGCAGCTCAGCAGGCAGTACTCATGGAGCTGAGCAGGCAGGAATCACTCAGCTCAGCAGGCAAAGATCAAGGAGCTGAGCAGACTGCCATTAAGTGGCTAAGCAGACTCTAAACACGTGACTCAGCAGGCTTGACACCCGTGACTGAGCACACACGAATCTTGCAGCCCAGCAGACAATACTCCTGGAGCTGAGCAGGCAGGAATCACGCAGCTCAGCAGACAGTAATCAAGGAGCTGAGCAGGCACGAATCACGCAGCTCAGCAGGCAATAATCCTGGAGCTGAGCAAGCAGGAATCACGCAGCTCAGCAGGCAATAATCAAGAAGCAGAGCAGGCAGGAATCAGGCAGCTCAGCAGCCAATAAGCAAGAAGCTAGCAGTCAGGAATCGCGCAGCTCAGCAGGCAATAATCATGGAGCTGAGCAAACAGGAATCACGCAGCTCAGCATGCAATAATCAAGAAGCTGAGCAGGCAGGAATCACGCAGCTCAGCAGGCAATAATTATGGAGCTGAGCAAGCAGGAATCACGCAGCTCAGCAGGCAATAATCAAGAAGCTGAGCAGGCAGGAATCACGCAGCTTAGCAGGCAATAATCATGGAGCTGAGCAGACTGTAATGAAGTGGCTAAGCAGACTCTAATCACGTCACTCAGCCGGCTCCTAACCCGGTCTTGAGCAGGCACTAATCACGCAGCTGAGCAGGGACTAATCACACAGCTGATCAGGCACGAGTCAGGCAGCTGAGCAGGGATTAAGCATGCAGCTGAGCAAGCGCTAATCCCTTGATTCAGCAGACCCTGATCACGTGACTGAGCAGGCCCTGATCACGTGGCTGAGCATGCACTGATCACGTGACTGAGCATGCACTGATCACGTGACTGAGAGGCACTGATCACGTGACTGAGAGGCACTGATCACGTGACTGAGCATGCACTGATCACGTGACTGAGAGGCACTGATCACGTGACTGAGAGGCGCTGATCACGTGACTGAGGGCGCTGATCACGTGACTGAGAGGCGCTGATCACGTGGCTATCATGCACTGATCACGTGCTTCAGGAGGCAATAATCAAAGAGCTGAGCAGGCACTAATCACTTGGCTAAGAGGGCACTAATCACGGAGAGGAGCAGGAAATCGTCAAGGAGCTGAGCAAACTGTAATGAAGTGGTTAAGCAGACTCTAAACACGTGACGCAGCAGGCTCTACACCCGTGACTGAGCAGACACAATTTGGGCAGCTCAGCAGACACCAATGGTGCAGCTCAGCAGACACAAATGGTGCAGCTCAGCAGACACCAATCATGCAGCTCAGCAGGCAATACTCATGGAGCTGAGCAGGCAGGAATCACTCAGCTCAGCAGGCAAAGATCAAGGAGCTGAGCAGACTGCCATTAAGTGGCTAAGCAGACTCTAAACACGTGACTCAGCAGGCTTGACACCCGTGACTGAGCACACACGAATCTTGCAGCCCAGCAGACAATACTCCTGGAGCTGAGCAGGCAGGAATCACGCAGCTCAGCAGACAGTAATCAAGGAGCTGAGCAGGCACGAATCACGCAGCTCAGCAGGCAATAATCCTGGAGCTGAGCAAGCAGGAATCACGCAGCTCAGCAGGCAATAATCAAGAAGCAGAGCAGGCAGGAATCAGGCAGCTCAGCAGCCAATAAGCAAGAAGCTAGCAGTCAGGAATCGCGCAGCTCAGCAGGCAATAATCATGGAGCTGAGCTGGCAGGAATCACGCAACTCAGCAGGCAATACTCACGGACCTGAGCAGGCAGGAATCACGCAACTTAGCAGGCAATAATTGGAGCTGAAGGCTGTAATGAACTGGATAAGCAGACTCTAATCACGTGATTCAGCCGGCTCCTCTCTGGGGACTGAGCAGGCACTTATTATGCAGCTCAGCAAGCAAAAATCATGGAGCTGAGCAAGCAGGAATCACGCAGCTCAGCAGGCAATAATCATGGAGCTGAGCAAACAGGAATCACGCAGCTCAGCATGCAATAATCAAGAAGCTGAGCAGGCAGGAATCACGCAGCTCAGCAGGCAATAAATATGGAGCTGAGCAAGCAGGAATCACGCAGCTCAGCAGGCAATAATCAAGAAGCTGAGCAGGCAGGAATCACGCAGCTTAGCAGGCAATAATCATGGAGCTGAGCAGACTGTAATGAAGTGGCTAAGCAGACTCTAATCACGTCACTCAGCCGGCTCCTAACCCGGTCTTGAGCAGGCACTAATCACGCAGCTGAGCAGGGACTAATCACACAGCTGATCAGGCACGAGTCAGGCAGCTGAGCAGGGATTAAGCATGCAGCTGAGCAAGCGCTAATCCCTTGATTCAGCATACCCTGATCACGTGACTGAGCAGGCCCTGATCACGTGGCTGAGCATGCACTGATCACGTGACTGAGCATGCACTGATCACGTGACTGAGAGGCACTGATCACGTGACTGAGAGGCACTGATCACGTGACTGAGCATGCACTGATCACGTGACTGAGAGGCACTGATCACGTGACTGAGAGGCGCTGATCACGTGACTGAGGGCGCTGATCACGTGACTGAGAGGCGCTGATCACGTGGCTATCATGCACTGATCACGTGCTTCAGGAGGCAATAATCAAAGAGCTGAGCAGGCACTAATCACTTGGCTAAGAGGGCACTAATCACGGAGAGGAGCAGGAAATCGTCAAGGAGCTGAGCAAACTGTAATGAAGTGGTTAAGCAGACTCTAAACACGTGACGCAGCAGGCTCTACACCCGTGACTGAGCAGACACAATTTGGGCAGCTCAGCAGACACCAATGGTGCAGCTCAGCAGACACAAATGGTGCAGCTCAGCAGACACCAATCATGCAGCTCAGCAGGCAATACTCATGGAGCTGAGCAGGCAGGAATCACTCAGCTCAGCAGGCAAAGATCAAGGAGCTGAGCAGACTGCCATTAAGTGGCTAAGCAGACTCTAAACACGTGACTCAGCAGGCTTGACACCCGTGACTGAGCACACACGAATCTTGCAGCCCAGCAGACAATACTCCTGGAGCTGAGCAGGCAGGAATCACGCAGCTCAGCAGACAGTAATCAAGGAGCTGAGCAGGCACGAATCACGCAGCTCAGCAGGCAATAATCCTGGAGCTGAGCAAGCAGGAATCACGCAGCTCAGCAGGCAATAATCAAGAAGCAGAGCAGGCAGGAATCAGGCAGCTCAGCAGCCAATAAGCAAGAAGCAAGCAGTCAGGAATCGCGCAGCTCAGCAGGCAATAATCATGGAGCTGAGCTGGCAGGAATCACGCAGCTCAGCAGGCAATACTCAAGAAGCTGAGCAGGCAGGAATCACGCAGCTTAGCAGGCAATAATCATGGAGCTGAGCAGACTGTAATGAAGTGGCTAAGCAGACTCTAATCATGTCACTCAGCCGGCTCCTAACCCGGTCTTGAGCAGGCACTAATCACGCAGCTGAGCAGGGACTAATCACACAGCTGATCAGGCACGAGTCAGGCAGCTGAGCAGGGATTAAGCATGCAGCTGAGCAAGCGCTAATCCCTTGATTCAGCAGACCCTGATCACGTGACTGAGCAGGCCCTGATCACGTGACTGAGGGGCGCTGATCACGTGACTGAGAGGCACTGATCACGTGGCTATCATGCACTGATCACGTGACTGAGAGGCACTGATCACGTGACTGAGGGCGCTGATCACGTGACTGAGAGGCGCTGATCACGTGGCTATCATGCACTGATCACGTGCTTCAGGAGGCAATAATCAAAGAGCTGAGCAGGCACTAATCACTTGGCTAAGAGGGCACTAATCACGGAGAGGAGCAGGAAATCGTCAAGGAGCTGAGCAAACTGTAATGAAGTGGTTAAGCAGACTCTAAACACGTGACGCAGCAGGCTCTACACCCGTGACTGAGCAGACACAATTTGGGCAGCTCAGCAGACACCAATGGTGCAGCTCAGCAGACACAAATGGTGCAGCTCAGCAGACACCAATCATGCAGCTCAGCAGGCAATACTCATGGAGCTGAGCAGGCAGGAATCACTCAGCTCAGCAGGCAAAGATCAAGGAGCTGAGCAGACTGCCATTAAGTGGCTAAGCAGACTCTAAACACGTGACTCAGCAGGCTTGACACCCGTGACTGAGCACACACGAATCTTGCAGCCCAGCAGACAATACTCCTGGAGCTGAGCAGGCAGGAATCACGCAGCTCAGCAGACAGTAATCAAGGAGCTGAGCAGGCACGAATCACGCAGCTCAGCAGGCAATAATCCTGGAGCTGAGCAAGCAGGAATCACGCAGCTCAGCAGGCAATAATCAAGAAGCAGAGCAGGCAGGAATCAGGCAGCTCAGCAGCCAATAAGCAAGAAGCTAGCAGTCAGGAATCGCGCAGCTCAGCAGGCAATAATCATGGAGCTGAGCTGGCAGGAATCACGCAGCTCAGCAGGCAATACTCACGGACCTGAGCAGGCAGGAATCACGCAACTTAGCAGGCAATAATAATTGGAGCTGAAGGCTGTAATGAACTGGATAAGCAGACTCTAATCACGTGATTCAGCCGGCTCCTCTCTGGGGACTGAGCAGGCACTTATTATGCAGCTCAGCAAGCAAAAATCATGGAGCTGAGCAAGCAGGAATCACGCAGCTCAGCAGGCAATAATCATGGAGCTGAGCAAACAGGAATCACGCAGCTCAGCATGCAATAATCAAGAAGCTGAGCAGGCAGGAATCACGCAGCTCAGCAGGCAATAAATATGGAGCTGAGCAAGCAGGAATCACGCAGCTCAGCAGGCAATAATCAAGAAGCTGAGCAGGCAGGAATCACGCAGCTTAGCAGGCAATAATCATGGAGCTGAGCAGACTGTAATGAAGTGGCTAAGCAGACTCTAATCACGTCACTCAGCCGGCTCCTAACCCGGTCTTGAGCAGGCACTAATCACGCAGCTGAGCAGGGACTAATCACACAGCTGATCAGGCACGAGTCAGGCAGCTGAGCAGGGATTAAGCATGCAGCTGAGCAAGCGCTAATCCCTTGATTCAGCAGACCCTGATCACGTGACTGAGCAGGCCCTGATCACGTGGCTGAGCATGCACTGATCACGTGACTGAGCATGCACTGATCACGTGACTGAGAGGCACTGATCATGTGACTGAGAGGCACTGATCACGTGACTGAGCATGCACTGATCACGTGACTGAGAGGCACTGATCACGTGACTGAGAGGCGCTGATCACGTGACTGAGGGGCGCTGATCACGTGACTGAGAGGCGCTGATCACGTGGCTATCATGCACTGATCACGTGCTTCAGGAGGCAATAATCAAAGAGCTGAGCAGGCACTAATCACTTGGCTAAGAGGGCACTAATCACGGAGAGGAGCAGGAAATCGTCAAGGAGCTGAGCAAACTGTAATGAAGTGGTTAAGCAGACTCTAAACACGTGACGCAGCAGGCTCTACACCCGTGACTGAGCAGACACAATTTGGGCAGCTCAGCAGACACCAATGGTGCAGCTCAGCAGACACAAATGGTGCAGCTCAGCAGACACCAATCATGCAGCTCAGCAGGCAATACTCATGGAGCTGAGCAGGCAGGAATCACTCAGCTCAGCAGGCAAAGATCAAGGAGCTGAGCAGACTGCCATTAAGTGGCTAAGCAGACTCTAAACACGTGACTCAGCAGGCTTGACACCCGTGACTGAGCACACACGAATCTTGCAGCCCAGCAGACAATACTCCTGGAGCTGAGCAGGCAGGAATCACGCAGCTCAGCAGACAGTAATCAAGGAGCTGAGCAGGCACGAATCACGCAGCTCAGCAGGCAATAATCCTGGAGCTGAGCAAGCAGGAATCACGCAGCTCAGCAGGCAATAATCAAGAAGCAGAGCAGGCAGGAATCAGGCAGCTCAGCAGCCAATAAGCAAGAAGCTAGCAGTCAGGAATCGCGCAGCTCAGCAGGCAATAATCATGGAGCTGAGCTGGCAGGAATCACGCAACTCAGCAGGCAATACTCACGGACCTGAGCAGGCAGGAATCACGCAACTTAGCAGGCAATAATAATTGGAGCTGAAGGCTGTAATGAACTGGATAAGCAGACTCTAATCACGTGATTCAGCCGGCTCCTCTCTGGGGACTGAGCAGGCACTTATTATGCAGCTCAGCAAGCAAAAATCATGGAGCTGAGCAAGCAGGAATCACGCAGCTCAGCAGGCAATAATCATGGAGCTGAGCAAACAGGAATCACGCAGCTCAGCATGCAATAATCAAGAAGCTGAGCAGGCAGGAATCACGCAGCTCAGCAGGCAATAAATATGGAGCTGAGCAAGCAGGAATCACGCAGCTCAGCAGGCAATAATCAAGAAGCTGAGCAGGCAGGAATCACGCAGCTTAGCAGGCAATAATCATGGAGCTGAGCAGACTGTAATGAAGTGGCTAAGCAGACTCTAATCACGTCACTCAGCCGGCTCCTAACCCGGTCTTGAGCAGGCACTAATCACGCAGCTGAGCAGGGACTAATCACACAGCTGATCAGGCACGAGTCAGGCAGCTGAGCAGGGATTAAGCATGCAGCTGAGCAAGCGCTAATCCCTTGATTCAGCAGACCCTGATCACGTGACTGAGCAGGCCCTGATCACGTGGCTGAGCATGCACTGATCACGTGACTGAGCATGCACTGATCACGTGACTGAGAGGCACTGATCATGTGACTGAGAGGCACTGATCACGTGACTGAGCATGCACTGATCACGTGACTGAGAGGCACTGATCACGTGACTGAGAGGCGCTGATCACGTGACTGAGGGGCGCTGATCACGTGACTGAGAGGCGCTGATCACGTGGCTATCATGCACTGATCACGTGCTTCAGGAGGCAATAATCAAAGAGCTGAGCAGGCACTAATCACTTGGCTAAGAGGGCACTAATCACGGAGAGGAGCAGGAAATCGTCAAGGAGCTGAGCAAACTGTAATGAAGTGGTTAAGCAGACTCTAAACACGTGACGCAGCAGGCTCTACACCCGTGACTGAGCAGACACAATTTGGGCAGCTCAGCAGACACCAATGGTGCAGCTCAGCAGACACAAATGGTGCAGCTCAGCAGACACCAATCATGCAGCTCAGCAGGCAATACTCATGGAGCTGAGCAGGCAGGAATCACTCAGCTCAGCAGGCAAAGATCAAGGAGCTGAGCAGACTGCCATTAAGTGGCTAAGCAGACTCTAAACACGTGACTCAGCAGGCTTGACACCCGTGACTGAGCACACACGAATCTTGCAGCCCAGCAGACAATACTCCTGGAGCTGAGCAGGCAGGAATCACGCAGCTCAGCAGACAGTAATCAAGGAGCTGAGCAGGCACGAATCACGCAGCTCAGCAGGCAATAATCCTGGAGCTGAGCAAGCAGGAATCACGCAGCTCAGCAGGCAATAATCAAGAAGCAGAGCAGGCAGGAATCAGGCAGCTCAGCAGCCAATAAGCAAGAAGCTAGCAGTCAGGAATCGCGCAGCTCAGCAGGCAATAATCATGGAGCTGAGCTGGCAGGAATCACGCAGCTCAGCAGGCAATACTCACGGACCTGAGCAGGCAGGAATCACGCAACTTAGCAGGCAATAATAATTGGAGCTGAAGGCTGTAATGAACTGGATAAGCAGACTCTAATCACGTGATTCAGCCGGCTCCTCTCTGGGGACTGAGCAGGCACTTATTATGCAGCTCAGCAAGCAAAAATCATGGAGCTGAGCAAGCAGGAATCACGCAGCTCAGCAGGCAATAATCATGGAGCTGAGCAAACAGGAATCACGCAGCTCAGCATGCAATAATCAAGAAGCTGAGCAGGCAGGAATCACGCAGCTCAGCAGGCAATAAATATGGAGCTGAGCAAGCAGGAATCACGCAGCTCAGCAGGCAATAATCAAGAAGCTGAGCAGGCAGGAATCACGCAGCTTAGCAGGCAATAATCATGGAGCTGAGCAGACTGTAATGAAGTGGCTAAGCAGACTCTAATCACGTGATTCAGCCGGCTCCTCTCTGGGGACTGAGCAGGCAGCAGCTCAGCATCATGGAGCTGAGCAAGCAGGAATCACGCAGCTCAGCAGGCAATAATCAAGAAGCTGAGCAGGCAGGAATCACGCAGCTTAGCAGGCAATAATCATGGAGCTGAGCAGACTGTAATGAAGTGGCTAAGCAGACTCTAATCACGTCACTCAGCCGGCTCCTAACCCGGTCTTGAGCAGGCACTAATCACGCAGCTGAGCAGGGACTAATCACACAGCTGATCAGGCACGAGTCAGGCAGCTGAGCAGGGATTAAGCATGCAGCTGAGCAAGCGCTAATCCCTTGATTCAGCAGACCCTGATCACGTGACTGAGCAGGCCCTGATCACGTGGCTGAGCATGCACTGATCACGTGACTGAGCATGCACTGATCACGTGACTGAGAGGCACTGATCACGTGACTGAGAGGCACTGATCACGTGACTGAGCATGCACTGATCACGTGACTGAGAGGCACTGATCACGTGACTGTGAGGCGCTGATCACGTGACTGAGGGGCGCTGATCACGTGACTGAGAGGCGCTGATCACGTGGCTATCATGCACTGATCACGTGCTTCAGGAGGCAATAATCAAAGAGCTGAGCAGGCACTAATCACTTGGCTAAGAGGGCACTAATCACGGAGAGGAGCAGGAAATCGTCAAGGAGCTGAGCAAACTGTAATGAAGTGGTTAAGCAGACTCTAAACACGTGACGCAGCGGGCTCTACACCCGTGACTGAGCAGACACAATTTGGGCAGCTCAGCAGACACCAATGGTGCAGCTCAGCAGACACAAATGGTGCAGCTCAGCAGACACCAATCATGCAGCTCAGCAGGCAATACTCATGGAGCTGAGCAGGCAGGAATCACTCAGCTCAGCAGGCAAAGATCAAGGAGCTGAGCAGACTGCCATTAAGTGGCTAAGCAGACTCTAAACACGTGACTCAGCAGGCTTGACACCCGTGACTGAGCACACACGAATCTTGCAGCCCAGCAGACAATACTCCTGGAGCTGAGCAGGCAGGAATCACGCAGCTCAGCAGACAGTAATCAAGGAGCTGAGCAGGCACGAATCACGCAGCTCAGCAGGCAATAATCCTGGAGCTGAGCAAGCAGGAATCACGCAGCTCAGCAGGCAATAATCAAGAAGCAGAGCAGGCAGGAATCAGGCAGCTCAGCAGCCAATAAGCAAGAAGCTAGCAGTCAGGAATCGCGCAGCTCAGCAGGCAATAATCATGGAGCTGAGCTGGCAGGAATCACGCAGCTCAGCAGGCAATACTCACGGACCTGAGCAGGCAGGAATCACGCAACTTAGCAGGCAATAATAATTGGAGCTGAAGGCTGTAATGAACTGGATAAGCAGACTCTAATCACGTGATTCAGCCGGCTCCTCTCTGGGGACTGAGCAGGCACTTATTATGCAGCTCAGCAAGCAAAAATCATGGAGCTGAGCAAGCAGGAATCACGCAGCTCAGCAGGCAATAATCATGGAGCTGAGCAAACAGGAATCACGCAGCTCAGCATGCAATAATCAAGAAGCTGAGCAGGCAGGAATCACGCAGCTCAGCAGGCAATAAATATGGAGCTGAGCAAGCAGGAATCACGCAGCTCAGCAGGCAATAATCAAGAAGCTGAGCAGGCAGGAATCACGCAGCTTAGCAGGCAATAATCATGGAGCTGAGCAGACTGTAATGAAGTGGCTAAGCAGACTCTAATCACGTCACTCAGCCGGCTCCTAACCCGGTCTTGAGCAGGCACTAATCACGCAGCTGAGCAGGGACTAATCACACAGCTGATCAGGCACGAGTCAGGCAGCTGAGCAGGGATTAAGCATGCAGCTGAGCAAGCGCTAATCCCTTGATTCAGCAGACCCTGATCACGTGACTGAGCAGGCCCTGATCACGTGGCTGAGCATGCACTGATCACGTGACTGAGCATGCACTGATCACGTGACTGAGAGGCACTGATCACGTGACTGAGAGGCACTGATCACGTGACTGAGCATGCACTGATCACGTGACTGAGAGGCACTGATCACGTGACTGAGAGGCGCTGATCACGTGACTGAGGGCGCTGATCACGTGACTGAGAGGCGCTGATCACGTGGCTATCATGCACTGATCACGTGCTTCAGGAGGCAATAATCAAAGAGCTGAGCAGGCACTAATCACTTGGCTAAGAGGGCACTAATCACGGAGAGGAGCAGGAAATCGTCAAGGAGCTGAGCAAACTGTAATGAAGTGGTTAAGCAGACTCTAAACACGTGACGCAGCAGGCTCTACACCCGTGACTGAGCAGACACAATTTGGGCAGCTCAGCAGACACCAATGGTGCAGCTCAGCAGACACAAATGGTGCAGCTCAGCAGACACCAATCATGCAGCTCAGCAGGCAATACTCATGGAGCTGAGCAGGCAGGAATCACTCAGCTCAGCAGGCAAAGATCAAGGAGCTGAGCAGACTGCCATTAAGTGGCTAAGCAGACTCTAAACACGTGACTCAGCAGGCTTGACACCCGTGACTGAGCACACACGAATCTTGCAGCCCAGCAGACAATACTCCTGGAGCTGAGCAGGCAGGAATCACGCAGCTCAGCAGACAGTAATCAAGGAGCTGAGCAGGCACGAATCACGCAGCTCAGCAGGCAATAATCCTGGAGCTGAGCAAGCAGGAATCACGCAGCTCAGCAGGCAATAATCAAGAAGCAGAGCAGGCAGGAATCAGGCAGCTCAGCAGCCAATAAGCAAGAAGCTAGCAGTCAGGAATCGCGCAGCTCAGCAGGCAATAATCATGGAGCTGAGCTGGCAGGAATCACGCAACTCAGCAGGCAATACTCACGGACCTGAGCAGGCAGGAATCACGCAACTTAGCAGGCAATAATAATTGGAGCTGAAGGCTGTAATGAACTGGATAAGCAGACTCTAATCACGTGATTCAGCCGGCTCCTCTCTGGGGACTGAGCAGGCACTTATTATGCAGCTCAGCAAGCAAAAATCATGGAGCTGAGCAAGCAGGAATCACGCAGCTCAGCAGGCAATAATCATGGAGCTGAGCAAACAGGAATCACGCAGCTCAGCATGCAATAATCAAGAAGCTGAGCAGGCAGGAATCACGCAGCTCAGCAGGCAATAAATATGGAGCTGAGCAAGCAGGAATCACGCAGCTCAGCAGGCAATAATCAAGAAGCTGAGCAGGCAGGAATCACGCAGCTTAGCAGGCAATAATCATGGAGCTGAGCAGACTGTAATGAAGTGGCTAAGCAGACTCTAATCACGTCACTCAGCCGGCTCCTAACCCGGTCTTGAGCAGGCACTAATCACGCAGCTGAGCAGGGACTAATCACACAGCTGATCAGGCACGAGTCAGGCAGCTGAGCAGGGATTAAGCATGCAGCTGAGCAAGCGCTAATCCCTTGATTCAGCAGACCCTGATCACGTGACTGAGCAGGCCCTGATCACGTGGCTGAGCATGCACTGATCACGTGACTGAGCATGCACTGATCACGTGACTGAGAGGCACTGATCACGTGACTGAGAGGCACTGATCACGTGACTGAGCATGCACTGATCACGTGACTGAGAGGCACTGATCACGTGACTGTGAGGCGCTGATCACGTGACTGAGTGGCTCTGATCACGTGACTGAGAGGCGCTGATCACGTGGCTATCATGCACTGATCACGTGCTTCAGGAGGCAATAATCAAAGAGCTGAGCAGGCACTAATCACTTGGCTAAGAGGGCACTAATCACGGAGAGGAGCAGGAAATCGTCAAGGAGCTGAGCAAACTGTAATGAAGTGGTTAAGCAGACTCTAAACACGTGACGCAGCAGGCTCTACACCCGTGACTGAGCAGACACAATTTGGGCAGCTCAGCAGACACCAATGGTGCAGCTCAGCAGACACAAATGGTGCAGCTCAGCAGACACCAATCATGCAGCTCAGCAGGCAATACTCATGGAGCTGAGCAGGCAGGAATCACTCAGATCAGCAGGCAAAGATCAAGGAGCTGAGCAGACTGCCATTAAGTGGCTAAGCAGACTCTAAACACGTGACTCAGCAGGCTTGACACCCGTGACTGAGCACACACGAATCTTGCAGCCCAGCAGACAATACTCCTGGAGCTGAGCAGGCAGGAATCACGCAGCTCAGCAGACAGTAATCAAGGAGCTGAGCAGGCACGAATCACGCAGCTCAGCAGGCACTAATCACACAGCTGAGCAGGCACGAATCAGGCAGCTGAGCAGGCAATAATCAAGCAGCTGAGCAGGCAATCCTGAGCTCAGCAGCCCTGATCACGTGACTGAGCAGGCACTGATCACGCAGCTGAGCAGGCACTGATCACGTGACTGAGCATGCACTGATCACGTGACTGAGAGGCACTGATCACGGACTGAGAGGCACTGATCACGTGACTGAGCAGGCACTGATCACGTGACTGAGAGGCACTGATCACGTGACTGAGAGGCGCTGATCACGTGACTGAGGGCGCTGATCACGTGACTGAGAGGCGCTGATCACGTGGCTATCATGCACTGATCACGTGCTTCAGCAGGCAATAATCAAAGAGCTGAGCAGGCACTAATCACTGGCTAAGAGGGCACTAATCACGGAGAGGAGCAGGAAATCAAGGAGCTGAGCAAACTGTAATGAAGTGGTTAAGCAGACTCTAAATACGTGACGCAGCAGGCTCTACACCCGTGACTGAGCAGACACAATTTGGGCAGCTCAGCAGACACCAATGGTGCAGCTCAGCAGGCACAAATGGTGCAGCTCAGCAGAGCAGGAATCACGCAGCTCAGCAGGCAATAATCAAGGAGCTGAGCAGGCAGGAATCACGCAGCTCAGCAGGCAAAATCAAGGAGCTGAGCAGACTGCCATGAAGTGGCTCAGCAGACTCTAAACACGTGACTCAGCAGGCTTGACACCTGTGACTGAGCACACGAATCTTGCAGCCCAGCAGACAATACTCCTGGAGCTGAGCAGGCAGGAATCACGCAGCTCAGCAGACAGTAATCAAGGAGCTGAGCAGGCACTAATCACGCAGCTCAGCAGGCAATAATCACGCAGCTGATCAGGCAGGAATCAGGCAGCTGAGCAGGGATTACATGCAGCTGAGCAAGCGCTAATCCCGTGATTCAGCAGACCCTGATCACGTGACTGAGCAGGCACTGATCACGTGACTGAGCATGCACTGATCACGTGACTGAGCAGGCACTGATCACGTGACTGAGCAGGCACTGATCACGTGACTGAGAGGCACTGATCACGTGACTGAGAGGTGCTGATCACGTGACTGAGGGGCGCTGATCACGTGACTGAGTGGCGCTGATCACGTGGCTATCATGCACTTATCACGTGCTTCAGGAGGCAATAATCAATGAGCTGAGCAGGCACTAATCACTTGGCTAAGAGGGCACTAATCACGGAGAGGAGCAGGAAATCGTCAAGGAGCTGAGCAAACTGTAATGAAGTGGTTAAGCAGACTCTAAACACGTGACGCAGCAGGCTCTACACCCGTGACTGAGCAGACACAATTTGGGCAGCTCAGCAGACACCAATGGTGCAGCTCAGCAGACACAAATGGTGCAGCTCAGCAGACACCAATCATGCAGCTCAGCAGGCAATACTCATGGAGCTGAGCAGGCAGGAATCACTCAGCTCAGCAGGCAAAGATCAAGGAGCTGAGCAGACTGCCATGAAGTGGCTAAGCAGACTCTAAACACGTGACTCAGCAGGCTTGACACCCGTGACTGAGCACACACGAATCTTGCAGCCCAGCAGACAATACTCCTGGAGCTGAGCAGGCAGGAATCACGCAGCTCAGCAGACAGTAATCAAGGAGCTGAGCAGGCACGAATCACGCAGCTCAGCAGGCAATAATCCTGGAGCTGAGCAAGCAGGAATCACGCAGCTCAGCAGGCAATAATCAAGAAGCAGAGCAGGCAGGAATCAGGCAGCTCAGCAGCCAATAAGCAAGAAGCTAGCAGTCAGGAATCGCGCAGCTCAGCAGGCAATAATCATGGAGCTGAGCTGGCAGGAATCACGCAACTCAGCAGGCAATACTCACGGACCTGAGCAGGCAGGAATCACGCAACTTAGCAGGCAATAATAATTGGAGCTGAAGGCTGTAATGAACTGGATAAGCAGACTCTAATCACGTGATTCAGCCGGCTCCTCTCTGGGGACTGAGCAGGCACTTATTATGCAGCTCAGCATGCAAAAATCATGGAGCTGAGCAAGCAGGAATCACGCAGCTCAGCAGGCAATAATCATGGAGCTGAGCAAACAGGAATCACGCAGCTCAGCATGCAATAATCAAGAAGCTGAGCAGGCAGGAATCACGCAGCTCAGCAGGCAATAAATATGGAGCTGAGCAAGCAGGAATCACGCAGCTCAGCAGGCAATAATCAAGAAGCTGAGCAGGCAGGAATCACGCAGCTTAGCAGGCAATAATCATGGAGCTGAGCAGACTGTAATGAAGTGGCTAAGCAGACTCTAATCACGTCACTCAGCCGGCTCCTAACCCGGTCTTGAGCAGGCACTAATCACGCAGCTGAGCAGGGACTAATCACACAGCTGATCAGGCACGAGTCAGGCAGCTGAGCAGGGATTAAGCATGCAGCTGAGCAAGCGCTAATCCCTTGATTCAGCAGACCCTGATCACGTGACTGAGCAGGCCCTGATCACGTGGCTGAGCATGCACTGATCACGTGACTGAGCATGCACTGATCACGTGACTGAGAGGCACTGATCATGTGACTGAGAGGCACTGATCACGTGACTGAGCATGCACTGATCACGTGACTGAGAGGCACTGATCACGTGACTGAGAGGCGCTGATCACGTGACTGAGGGGCGCTGATCACGTGACTGAGAGGCGCTGATCACGTGGCTATCATGCACTGATCACGTGCTTCAGGAGGCAATAATCAAAGAGCTGAGCAGGCACTAATCACTTGGCTAAGAGGGCACTAATCACGGAGAGGAGCAGGAAATCGTCAAGGAGCTGAGCAAACTGTAATGAAGTGGTTAAGCAGACTCTAAACACGTGACGCAGCAGGCTCTACACCCGTGACTGAGCAGACACAATTTGGGCAGCTCAGCAGACACCAATGGTGCAGCTCAGCAGACACAAATGGTGCAGCTCAGCAGACACCAATCATGCAGCTCAGCAGGCAATACTCATGGAGCTGAGCAGGCAGGAATCACTCAGCTCAGCAGGCAAAGATCAAGGAGCTGAGCAGACTGCCATTAAGTGGCTAAGCAGACTCTAAACACGTGACTCAGCAGGCTTGACACCCGTGACTGAGCACACACGAATCTTGCAGCCCAGCAGACAATACTCCTGGAGCTGAGCAGGCAGGAATCACGCAGCTCAGCAGACAGTAATCAAGGAGCTGAGCAGGCACGAATCACGCAGCTCAGCAGGCAATAATCCTGGAGCTGAGCAAGCAGGAATCACGCAGCTCAGCAGGCAATAATCAAGAAGCAGAGCAGGCAGGAATCAGGCAGCTCAGCAGCCAATAAGCAAGAAGCTAGCAGTCAGGAATCGCGCAGCTCAGCAGGCAATAATCATGGAGCTGAGCTGGCAGGAATCACGCAGCTCAGCAGGCAATACTCACGGACCTGAGCAGGCAGGAATCACGCAACTTAGCAGGCAATAATAATTGGAGCTGAAGGCTGTAATGAACTGGATAAGCAGACTCTAATCACGTGATTCAGCCGGCTCCTCTCTGGGGACTGAGCAGGCACTTATTATGCAGCTCAGCAAGCAAAAATCATGGAGCTGAGCAAGCAGGAATCACGCAGCTCAGCAGGCAATAATCATGGAGCTGAGCAAACAGGAATCACGCAGCTCAGCATGCAATAATCAAGAAGCTGAGCAGGCAGGAATCACGCAGCTCAGCAGGCAATAATATGAGCTGAGCAGCAGGAATCACGCAGCTCAGCAGGCAATAATCAAGAAGCTGAGCAGGCAGGAATCACGCAGCTTAGCAGGCAATAATCATGGAGCTGAGCAGACTGTAATGAAGTGGCTAAGCAGACTCTAATCACGTTCAGCTCAGCAGGCACATCATGCAGCTCAGCAGCAAATCATGGAGCTGAGCAGCAGGAATCACGCAGCTCAGCAGGCAATAATCAGCAGCTGAGCAGGCAGGAATCACGCAGCTGCAGGCAATAATCATGGAGCTGAGCAGACTGTAATGAAGTGGCTAAGCAGACTCTAATCACGTCACTCAGCCGGCTCCTAACCCGGTCTTGAGCAGGCACTAATCACGCAGCTGAGCAGGGACTAATCACACAGCTGATCAGGCACGAGTCAGGCAGCTGAGCAGGGATTAAGCATGCAGCTGAGCAAGCGCTAATCCCTTGATTCAGCAGACCCTGATCACGTGACTGAGCAGGCCCTGATCACGTGGCTGAGCATGCACTGATCACGTGACTGAGCATGCACTGATCACGTGACTGAGAGGCACTGATCACGTGACTGAGAGGCACTGATCACGTGACTGAGCATGCACTGATCACGTGACTGAGAGGCACTGATCACGTGACTGTGAGGCGCTGATCACGTGACTGAGGGGCGCTGATCACGTGACTGAGAGGCGCTGATCACGTGGCTATCATGCACTGATCACGTGCTTCAGGAGGCAATAATCAAAGAGCTGAGCAGGCACTAATCACTTGGCTAAGAGGGCACTAATCACGGAGAGGAGCAGGAAATCGTCAAGGAGCTGAGCAAACTGTAATGAAGTGGTTAAGCAGACTCTAAACACGTGACGCAGCAGGCTCTACACCCGTGACTGAGCAGACACAATTTGGGCAGCTCAGCAGACACCAATGGTGCAGCTCAGCAGACACAAATGGTGCAGCTCAGCAGACACCAATCATGCAGCTCAGCAGGCAATACTCATGGAGCTGAGCAGGCAGGAATCACTCAGCTCAGCAGGCAAAGATCAAGGAGCTGAGCAGACTGCCATTAAGTGGCTAAGCAGACTCTAAACACGTGACTCAGCAGGCTTGACACCCGTGACTGAGCACACACGAATCTTGCAGCCCAGCAGACAATACTCCTGGAGCTGAGCAGGCAGGAATCACGCAGCTCAGCAGACAGTAATCAAGGAGCTGAGCAGGCACGAATCACGCAGCTCAGCAGGCAATAATCCTGGAGCTGAGCAAGCAGGAATCACGCAGCTCAGCAGGCAATAATCAAGAAGCAGAGCAGGCAGGAATCAGGCAGCTCAGCAGCCAATAAGCAAGAAGCTAGCAGTCAGGAATCGCGCAGCTCAGCAGGCAATAATCATGGAGCTGAGCTGGCAGGAATCACGCAGCTCAGCAGGCAATACTCACGGACCTGAGCAGGCAGGAATCACGCAACTTAGCAGGCAATAATAATTGGAGCTGAAGGCTGTAATGAACTGGATAAGCAGACTCTAATCACGTGATTCAGCCGGCTCCTCTCTGGGGACTGAGCAGGCACTTATTATGCAGCTCAGCAAGCAAAAATCATGGAGCTGAGCAAGCAGGAATCACGCAGCTCAGCAGGCAATAATCATGGAGCTGAGCAAACAGGAATCACGCAGCTCAGCATGCAATAATCAAGAAGCTGAGCAGGCAGGAATCACGCAGCTCAGCAGGCAATAAATATGGAGCTGAGCAAGCAGGAATCACGCAGCTCAGCAGGCAATAATCAAGAAGCTGAGCAGGCAGGAATCACGCAGCTTAGCAGGCAATAATCATGGAGCTGAGCAGACTGTAATGAAGTGGCTAAGCAGACTCTAATCACGTCACTCAGCCGGCTCCTAACCCGGTCTTGAGCAGGCACTAATCACGCAGCTGAGCAGGGACTAATCACACAGCTGATCAGGCACGAGTCAGGCAGCTGAGCAGGGATTAAGCATGCAGCTGAGCAAGCGCTAATCCCTTGATTCAGCAGACCCTGATCACGTGACTGAGCAGGCCCTGATCACGTGGCTGAGCATGCACTGATCACGTGACTGAGCATGCACTGATCACGTGACTGAGAGGCACTGATCACGTGACTGAGAGGCACTGATCACGTGACTGAGCATGCACTGATCACGTGACTGAGAGGCACTGATCACGTGACTGAGAGGCGCTGATCACGTGACTGAGGGGCGCTGATCACGTGACTGAGAGGCGCTGATCACGTGGCTATCATGCACTGATCACGTGCTTCAGGAGGCAATAATCAAAGAGCTGAGCAGGCACTAATCACTTGGCTAAGAGGGCACTAATCACGGAGAGGAGCAGGAAATCGTCAAGGAGCTGAGCAAACTGTAATGAAGTGGTTAAGCAGACTCTAAACACGTGACGCAGCAGGCTCTACACCCGTGACTGAGCAGACACAATTTGGGCAGCTCAGCAGACACCAATGGTGCAGCTCAGCAGACACAAATGGTGCAGCTCAGCAGACACCAATCATGCAGCTCAGCAGGCAATACTCATGGAGCTGAGCAGGCAGGAATCACTCAGCTCAGCAGGCAAAGATCAAGGAGCTGAGCAGACTGCCATTAAGTGGCTAAGCAGACTCTAAACACGTGACTCAGCAGGCTTGACACCCGTGACTGAGCACACACGAATCTTGCAGCCCAGCAGACAATACTCCTGGAGCTGAGCAGGCAGGAATCACGCAGCTCAGCAGACAGTAATCAAGGAGCTGAGCAGGCACGAATCACGCAGCTCAGCAGGCAATAATCCTGGAGCTGAGCAAGCAGGAATCACGCAGCTCAGCAGGCAATAATCAAGAAGCAGAGCAGGCAGGAATCAGGCAGCTCAGCAGCCAATAAGCAAGAAGCTAGCAGTCAGGAATCGCAGCTCAGCAGGCAATAATCATGGAGCTGAGCTGGCAGGAATCACGCAACTCAGCAGGCAATACTCACGGACCTGAGCAGGCAGGAATCACGCAACTTAGCAGGCAATAATAATTGGAGCTGAAGGCTGTAATGAACTGGATAAGCAGACTCTAATCACGTGATTCAGCCGGCTCCTCTCTGGGGACTGAGCAGGCACTTATTATGCAGCTCAGCAAGCAAAAATCATGGAGCTGAGCAAGCAGGAATCACGCAGCTCAGCAGGCAATAATCATGGAGCTGAGCAAACAGGAATCACGCAGCTCAGCATGCAATAATCAAGAAGCTGAGCAGGCAGGAATCACGCAGCTCAGCAGGCAATAAATATGGAGCTGAGCAAGCAGGAATCACGCAGCTCAGCAGGCAATAATCAAGAAGCTGAGCAGGCAGGAATCACGCAGCTTAGCAGGCAATAATCATGGAGCTGAGCAGACTGTAATGAAGTGGCTAAGCAGACTCTAATCACGTCACTCAGCCGGCTCCTAACCCGGTCTTGAGCAGGCACTAATCACGCAGCTGAGCAGGGACTAATCACACAGCTGATCAGGCACGAGTCAGGCAGCTGAGCAGGGATTAAGCATGCAGCTGAGCAAGCGCTAATCCCTTGATTCAGCAGACCCTGATCACGTGACTGAGCAGGCCCTGATCACGTGGCTGAGCATGCACTGATCACGTGACTGAGCATGCACTGATCACGTGACTGAGAGGCACTGATCACGTGACTGAGAGGCACTGATCACGTGACTGAGCATGCACTGATCACGTGACTGAGAGGCACTGATCACGTGACTGTGAGGCGCTGATCACGTGACTGAGGGGCGCTGATCACGTGACTGAGAGGCGCTGATCACGTGGCTATCATGCACTGATCACGTGCTTCAGGAGGCAATAATCAAAGAGCTGAGCAGGCACTAATCACTTGGCTAAGAGGGCACTAATCACGGAGAGGAGCAGGAAATCGTCAAGGAGCTGAGCAAACTGTAATGAAGTGGTTAAGCAGACTCTAAACACGTGACGCAGCAGGCTCTACACCCGTGACTGAGCAGACACAATTTGGGCAGCTCAGCAGACACCAATGGTGCAGCTCAGCAGACACAAATGGTGCAGCTCAGCAGACACCAATCATGCAGCTCAGCAGGCAATACTCATGGAGCTGAGCAGGCAGGAATCACTCAGATCAGCAGGCAAAGATCAAGGAGCTGAGCAGACTGCCATTAAGTGGCTAAGCAGACTTAAACACGTGACTCAGCAGGCTTGACACCCGTGACTGAGCACACACGAATCTTGCAGCCCAGCAGACAATACTCCTGGAGCTGAGCAGGCAGGAATCACGCAGCTCAGCAGACAGTAATCAAGGAGCTGAGCAGGCACGAATCACGCAGCTGAGCAGGGACTAATCACACAGCTGATCAGGCACGAGTCAGGCAGCTGAGCAGGGACAGCGCAGCTGAGCAGCGCTAATCCTTGATTCAGCAGACCCTGATCACGGACTGAGCAGGCCCTGATCACGTGGCTGAGCATGCACTGATCACGACTGAGCATGCACTGATCACGTGACTGAGAGGCACTGATCACGTGACTGAGAGGCACTGATCACGTGACTGAGCATGCACTGATCACGTGACTGAGAGGCACTGATCACGTGACTGAGAGGCGCTGATCACGTGACTGAGGGCGCTGATCACGTGACTGAGAGGCGCTGATCACGTGGCTATCATGCACTGATCACGTGCTTCAGGAGGCAATAATCAAAGAGCTGAGCAGGCACTAATCACTTGGCTAAGAGGGCACTAATCACGGAGAGGAGCAGGAAATCGTCAAGGAGCTGAGCAAACTGTAATGAAGTGGTTAAGCAGACTCTAAATACGTGACGCAGCAGGCTCTACACCCGTGACTGAGCAGACACAATTTGGGCAGCTCAGCAGACACCAATGGTGCAGCTCAGCAGACACAAATGGTGCAGCTCAGCAGACACCAATCATGCAGCTCAGCAGGCAATACTCATGGAGCTGAGCAGGCAGGAATCACTCAGCTCAGCAGGCAAAGATCAAGGAGCTGAGCAGACTGCCATTAAGTGGCTAAGCAGACTTAAACACGTGACTCAGCAGGCTTGACACCCGTGACTGAGCACACACGAATCTTGCAGCCCAGCAGACAATACTCCTGGAGCTGAGCAGGCAGGAATCACGCAGCTCAGCAGACAGTAATCAAGGAGCTGAGCAGGCACGAATCACGCAGCTCAGCAGGCAATAATCCTGGAGCTGAGCAAGCAGGAATCACGCAGCTCAGCAGGCAATAATCAAGAAGCAGAGCAGGCAGGAATCAGGCAGCTCAGCAGCCAATAAGCAAGAAGCTAGCAGTCAGGAATCGCGCAGCTCAGCAGGCAATAATCATGGAGCTGAGCTGGCAGGAATCACGCAACTCAGCAGGCAATACTCACGGACCTGAGCAGGCAGGAATCACGCAACTTAACAGGCAATAATAATTGGAGCTGAAGGCTGTAATGAACTGGATAAGCAGACTCTAATCACGTGATTCAGCCGGCTCCTCTCTGGGGACTGAGCAGGCACTTATTATGCAGCTCAGCAAGCAAAAATCATGGAGCTGAGCAAGCAGGAATCACGCAGCTCAGCAGGCAATAATCATGGAGCTGAGCAAACAGGAATCACGCAGCTCAGCAGGCAATAATCAAGAAGCTGAGCAGGCAGGAATCACGCAGCTCAGCAGGCAATAATCAAGAAGCTGAGCAGGCAGGAATCACGCAGCTTAGCAGGCAATAATCATGGAGCTGAGCAGACTGTAATGAAGTGGCTAAGCAGACTCTAATCACGTCACTCAGCCGGCTCCTAACCCGGTCTTGAGCAGGCACTAATCACGCAGCTGAGCAGGGACTAATCACACAGCTGATCAGGCACGAGTCAGGCAGCTGAGCAGGGATTAAGCATGCAGCTGAGCAAGCGCTAATCCCTTGATTCAGCAGACCCTGATCACGTGACTGAGCAGGCCCTGATCACGTGGCTGAGCATGCACTGATCACGTGACTGAGCATGCACTGATCACGTGACTGAGAGGCACTGATCACGTGACTGAGAGGCACTGATCACGTGACTGAGCATGCACTGATCACGTGACTGAGAGGCACTGATCACGTGACTGAGAGGCGCTGATCACGTGACTGAGGGCGCTGATCACGTGACTGAGAGGCGCTGATCACGTGGCTATCATGCACTGATCACGTGCTTCAGGAGGCAATAATCAAAGAGCTGAGCAGGCACTAATCACTTGGCTAAGAGGGCACTAATCACGGAGAGGAGCAGGAAATCGTCAAGGAGCTGAGCAAACTGTAATGAAGTGGTTAAGCAGACTCTAAACACGTGACGCAGCAGGCTCTACACCCGTGACTGAGCAGACACAATTTGGGCAGCTCAGCAGACACCAATGGTGCAGCTCAGCAGACACAAATGGTGCAGCTCAGCAGACACCAATCATGCAGCTCAGCAGGCAATACTCATGGAGCTGAGCAGGCAGGAATCACTCAGCTCAGCAGGCAAAGATCAAGGAGCTGAGCAGACTGCCATTAAGTGGCTAAGCAGACTCTAAACACGTGACTCAGCAGGCTTGACACCCGTGACTGAGCACACACGAATCTTGCAGCCCAGCAGACAATACTCCTGGAGCTGAGCAGGCAGGAATCACGCAGCTCAGCAGACAGTAATCAAGGAGCTGAGCAGGCACGAATCACGCAGCTCAGCAGGCAATAATCCTGGAGCTGAGCAAGCAGGAATCACGCAGCTCAGCAGGCAACAATCAAGAAGCAGAGCAGGCAGGAATCAGGCAGCTCAGCAGCCAATAAGCAAGAAGCTAGCAGTCAGGAATCGCGCAGCTCAGCAGGCAATAATCATGGAGCTGAGCTGGCAGGAATCACGCAACTCAGCAGGCAATACTCACGGACCTGAGCAGGCAGGAATCACGCAACTTAGCAGGCAATAATAATTGGAGCTGAAGGCTGTAATGAACTGGATAAGCAGACTCTAATCACGTGATTCAGCCGGCTCCTCTCTGGGGACTGAGCAGGCACTTATTATGCAGCTCAGCAAGCAAAAATCATGGAGCTGAGCAAGCAGGAATCACGCAGCTCAGCAGGCAATAATCATGGAGCTGAGCAAACAGGAATCACGCAGCTCAGCATGCAATAATCAAGAAGCTGAGCAGGCAGGAATCACGCAGCTCAGCAGGCAATAAATATGGAGCTGAGCAAGCAGGAATCACGCAGCTCAGCAGGCAATAATCAAGAAGCTGAGCAGGCAGGAATCACGCAGCTTAGCAGGCAATAATCATGGAGCTGAGCAGACTGTAATGAAGTGGCTAAGCAGACTCTAATCACGTCACTCAGCCGGCTCCTAACCCGGTCTTGAGCAGGCACTAATCACGCAGCTGAGCAGGGACTAATCACACAGCTGATCAGGCACGAGTCAGGCAGCTGAGCAGGGATTAAGCATGCAGCTGAGCAAGCGCTAATCCCTTGATTCAGCAGACCCTGATCACGTGACTGAGCAGGCCCTGATCACGTGGCTGAGCATGCACTGATCACGTGACTGAGCATGCACTGATCACGTGACTGAGAGGCACTGATCACGTGACTGAGAGGCACTGATCACGTGACTGAGCATGCACTGATCACGTGACTGAGAGGCACTGATCACGTGACTGAGAGGCGCTGATCACGTGACTGAGGGGCGCTGATCACGTGACTGAGAGGCGCTGATCACGTGGCTATCATGCACTGATCACGTGCTTCAGGAGGCAATAATCAAAGAGCTGAGCAGGCACTAATCACTTGGCTAAGAGGGCACTAATCACGGAGAGGAGCAGGAAATCGTCAAGGAGCTGAGCAAACTGTAATGAAGTGGTTAAGCAGACTCTAAACACGTGACGCAGCAGGCTCTACACCCGTGACTGAGCAAACACAATTTGGGCAGCTCAGCAGACACCAATGGTGCAGCTCAGCAGACACAAATGGTGCAGCTCAGCAGACACCAATCATGCAGCTCAGCAGGCAATACTCATGGAGCTGAGCAGGCAGGAATCACTCAGCTCAGCAGGCAAAGATCAAGGAGCTGAGCAGACTGCCATTAAGTGGCTAAGCAGACTCTAAACACGTGACTCAGCAGGCTTGACACCCGTGACTGAGCACACACGAATCTTGCAGCCCAGCAGACAATACTCCTGGAGCTGAGCAGGCAGGAATCACGCAGCTCAGCAGACAGTAATCAAGGAGCTGAGCAGGCACGAATCACGCAGCTCAGCAGGCAATAATCCTGGAGCTGAGCAAGCAGGAATCACGCAGCTCAGCAGGCAATAATCAAGAAGCAGAGCAGGCAGGAATCAGGCAGCTCAGCAGCCAATAAGCAAGAAGCTAGCAGTCAGGAATCGCGCAGCTCAGCAGGCAATAATCATGGAGCTGAGCTGGCAGGAATCACGCAACTCAGCAGGCAATACTCACGGACCTGAGCAGGCAGGAATCACGCAACTTAGCAGGCAACAATAATTGGAGCTGAAGGCTGTAATGAACTGGATAAGCAGACTCTAATCACGTGATTCAGCCGGCTCCTCTCTGGGGACTGAGCAGGCACTTATTATGCAGCTCAGCAAGCAAAAATCATGGAGCTGAGCAAGCAGGAATCACGCAGCTCAGCAGGCAATAATCATGGAGCTGAGCAAACAGGAATCACGCAGCTCAGCATGCAATAATCAAGAAGCTGAGCAGGCAGGAATCACGCAGCTCAGCAGGCAATAAATATGGAGCTGAGCAAGCAGGAATCACGCAGCTCAGCAGGCAATAATCAAGAAGCTGAGCAGGCAGGAATCACGCAGCTTAGCAGGCAATAATCATGGAGCTGAGCAGACTGTAATGAAGTGGCCAAGCAGACTCTAATCACGTCACTCAGCCGGCTCCTAACCCGGTCTTGAGCAGGCACTAATCACGCAGCTGAGCAGGGACTAATCACACAGCTGATCAGGCACGAGTCAGGCAGCTGAGCAGGGATTAAGCATGCAGCTGAGCAAGCGCTAATCCCTTGATTCAGCAGACCCTGATCACGTGACTGAGCAGGCCCTGATCACGTGGCTGAGCATGCACTGATCACGTGACTGAGCATGCACTGATCACGTGACTGAGAGGCACTGATCACGTGACTGAGAGGCACTGATCACGTGACTGAGCATGCACTGATCACGTGACTGAGAGGCACTGATCACGTGACTGTGAGGCGCTGATCACGTGACTGAGGGGCGCTGATCACGTGACTGAGAGGCGCTGATCACGTGGCTATCATGCACTGATCACGTGCTTCAGGAGGCAATAATCAAAGAGCTGAGCAGGCACTGATCACTTGGCTAAGAGGGCACTAATCACGGAGAGGAGCAGGAAATCGTCAAGGAGCTGAGCAAACTGTAATGAAGTGGTTAAGCAGACTCTAAACACGTGACGCAGCAGGCTCTACACCCGTGACTGAGCAGACACAATTTGGGCAGCTCAGCAGACACCAATGGTGCAGCTCAGCAGACACAAATGGTGCAGCTCAGCAGACACCAATCATGCAGCTCAGCAGGCAATACTCATGGAGCTGAGCAGGCAGGAATCACTCAGCTCAGCAGGCAAAGATCAAGGAGCTGAGCAGACTGCCATTAAGTGGCTAAGCAGACTCTAAACACGTGACTCAGCAGGCTTGACACCCGTGACTGAGCACACACGAATCTTGCAGCCCAGCAGACAATACTCCTGGAGCTGAGCAGGCAGGAATCACGCAGCTCAGCAGACAGTAATCAAGGAGCTGAGCAGGCACGAATCACGCAGCTCAGCAGGCAATAATCCTGGAGCTGAGCAAGCAGGAATCACGCAGCTCAGCAGGCAATAATCAAGAAGCAGAGCAGGCAGGAATCAGGCAGCTCAGCAGCCAATAAGCAAGAAGCTAGCAGTCAGGAATCGCGCAGCTCAGCAGGCAATAATCATGGAGCTGAGCTGGCAGGAATCACGCAACTCAGCAGGCAATACTCACGGACCTGAGCAGGCAGGAATCACGCAACTTAGCAGGCAATAATAATTGGAGCTGAAGGCTGTAATGAACTGGATAAGCAGACTCTAATCACGTGATTCAGCCGGCTCCTCTCTGGGGACTGAGCAGGCACTTATTATGCAGCTCAGCAAGCAAAAATCATGGAGCTGAGCAAGCAGGAATCACGCAGCTCAGCAGGCAATAATCATGGAGCTGAGCAAACAGGAATCACGCAGCTCAGCATGCAATAATCAAGAAGCTGAGCAGGCAGGAATCACGCAGCTCAGCAGGCAATAAATATGGAGCTGAGCAAGCAGGAATCACGCAGCTCAGCAGGCAATAATCAAGAAGCTGAGCAGGCAGGAATCACGCAGCTTAGCAGGCAATAATCATGGAGCTGAGCAGACTGTAATGAAGTGGCTAAGCAGACTCTAATCACGTCACTCAGCCGGCTCCTAACCCGGTCTTGAGCAGGCACTAATCACGCAGCTGAGCAGGGACTAATCACACAGCTGATCAGGCACGAGTCAGGCAGCTGAGCAGGGATTAAGCATGCAGCTGAGCAAGCGCTAATCCCTTGATTCAGCAGACCCTGATCACGTGACTGAGCAGGCCCTGATCACGTGGCTGAGCATGCACTGATCACGTGACTGAGCATGCACTGATCACGTGACTGAGAGGCACTGATCACGTGACTGAGAGGCACTGATCACGTGACTGAGCATGCACTGATCACGTGACTGAGAGGCACTGATCACGTGACTGAGAGGCGCTGATCACGTGACTGAGGGGCGCTGATCACGTGACTGAGAGGCGCTGATCACGTGGCTATCATGCACTGATCACGTGCTTCAGGAGGCAATAATCAAAGAGCTGAGCAGGCACTAATCACTTGGCTAAGAGGGCACTAATCACGGAGAGGAGCAGGAAATCGTCAAGGAGCTGAGCAAACTGTAATGAAGTGGTTAAGCAGACTCTAAACACGTGACGCAGCAGGCTCTACACCCGTGACTGAGCAAACACAATTTGGGCAGCTCAGCAGACACCAATGGTGCAGCTCAGCAGACACAAATGGTGCAGCTCAGCAGACACCAATCATGCAGCTCAGCAGGCAATACTCATGGAGCTGAGCAGGCAGGAATCACTCAGCTCAGCAGGCAAAGATCAAGGAGCTGAGCAGACTGCCATTAAGTGGCTAAGCAGACTTAAACACGTGACTCAGCAGGCTTGACACCCGTGACTGAGCACACACGAATCTTGCAGCCCAGCAGACAATACTCCTGGAGCTGAGCAGGCAGGAATCACGCAGCTCAGCAGACAGTAATCAAGGAGCTGAGCAGGCACGAATCACGCAGCTCAGCAGGCTCAGCTGAGCAGCAGGAATCACGCAGCTCAGCAGGCAATCAAGAAGCAGAGCAGGCAGGAATCAGGCAGCTCAGCAGCCAATAAGCAAGAAGCTAGCAGTCAGGAATCGCGCAGCTCAGCAGGCAATAATCATGGAGCTGAGCTGGCAGGAATCACGCAACTCAGCAGGCAATACTCACGGACCTGAGCAGGCAGGAATCACGCAACTTAGCAGGCAATAATAATTGGAGCTGAAGGCTGTAATGAACTGGATAAGCAGACTCTAATCACGTGATTCAGCCGGCTCCTCTCTGGGGACTGAGCAGGCACTTATTATGCAGCTCAGCAAGCAAAAATCATGGAGCTGAGCAAGCAGGAATCACGCAGCTCAGCAGGCAATAATCATGGAGCTGAGCAAACAGGAATCACGCAGCTCAGCATGCAATAATCAAGAAGCTGAGCAGGCAGGAATCACGCAGCTCAGCAGGCAATAAATATGGAGCTGAGCAAGCAGGAATCACGCAGCTCAGCAGGCAATAATCAAGAAGCTGAGCAGGCAGGAATCACGCAGCTTAGCAGGCAATAATCATGGAGCTGAGCAGACTGTAATGAAGTGGCTAAGCAGACTCTAATCACGTCACTCAGCCGGCTCCTAACCCGGTCTTGAGCAGGCACTAATCACGCAGCTGAGCAGGGACTAATCACACAGCTGATCAGGCACGAGTCAGGCAGCTGAGCAGGGATTAAGCATGCAGCTGAGCAAGCGCTAATCCCTTGATTCAGCAGACCCTGATCACGTGACTGAGCAGGCCCTGATCACGTGGCTGAGCATGCACTGATCACGTGACTGAGCATGCACTGATCACGTGACTGAGAGGCACTGATCACGTGACTGAGAGGCACTGATCACGTGACTGAGCATGCACTGATCACGTGACTGAGAGGCACTGATCACGTGACTGTGAGGCGCTGATCACGTGACTGAGGGGCGCTGATCACGTGACTGAGAGGCGCTGATCACGTGGCTATCATGCACTGATCACGTGCTTCAGGAGGCAATAATCAAAGAGCTGAGCAGGCACTAATCACTTGGCTAAGAGGGCACTAATCACGGAGAGGAGCAGGAAATCGTCAAGGAGCTGAGCAAACTGTAATGAAGTGGTTAAGCAGACTCTAAACACGTGACGCAGCAGGCTCTACACCCGTGACTGAGCAGACACAATTTGGGCAGCTCAGCAGACACCAATGGTGCAGCTCAGCAGACACAAATGGTGCAGCTCAGCAGACACCAATCATGCAGCTCAGCAGGCAATACTCATGGAGCTGAGCAGGCAGGAATCACTCAGCTCAGCAGGCAAAGATCAAGGAGCTGAGCAGACTGCCATTAAGTGGCTAAGCAGACTTAAACACGTGACTCAGCAGGCTTGACACCCGTGACTGAGCACACACGAATCTTGCAGCCCAGCAGACAATACTCCTGGAGCTGAGCAGGCAGGAATCACGCAGCTCAGCAGACAGTAATCAAGGAGCTGAGCAGGCACGAATCACGCAGCTCAGCAGGCAATAATCCTGGAGCTGAGCAAGCAGGAATCACGCAGCTCAGCAGGCAATAATCAAGAAGCAGAGCAGGCAGGAATCAGGCAGCTCAGCAGCCAATAAGCAAGAAGCTAGCAGTCAGGAATCGCGCAGCTCAGCAGGCAATAATCATGGAGCTGAGCTGGCAGGAATCACGCAACTCAGCAGGCAATACTCACGGACCTGAGCAGGCAGGAATCACGCAACTTAGCAGGCAATAATAATTGGAGCTGAAGGCTGTAATGAACTGGATAAGCAGACTCTAATCACGTGATTCAGCCGGCTCCTCTCTGGGGACTGAGCAGGCACTTATTATGCAGCTCAGCAAGCAAAAATCATGGAGCTGAGCAAGCAGGAATCACGCAGCTCAGCAGGCAATAATCATGGAGCTGAGCAAACAGGAATCACGCAGCTCAGCATGCAATAATCAAGAAGCTGAGCAGGCAGGAATCACGCAGCTCAGCAGGCAATAAATATGGAGCTGAGCAAGCAGGAATCACGCAGCTCAGCAGGCAATAATCAAGAAGCTGAGCAGGCAGGAATCACGCAGCTTAGCAGGCAATAATCATGGAGCTGAGCAGACTGTAATGAAGTGGCTAAGCAGACTCTAATCACGTCACTCAGCCGGCTCCTAACCCGGTCTTGAGCAGGCACTAATCACGCAGCTGAGCAGGGACTAATCACACAGCTGATCAGGCACGAGTCAGGCAGCTGAGCAGGGATTAAGCATGCAGCTGAGCAAGCGCTAATCCCTTGATTCAGCAGACCCTGATCACGTGACTGAGCAGGCCCTGATCACGTGGCTGAGCATGCACTGATCACGTGACTGAGCATGCACTGATCACGTGACTGAGAGGCACTGATCACGTGACTGAGAGGCACTGATCACGTGACTGAGCAGGCACTGATCACGTGACTGAGAGGCACTGATCACGTGACTGAGAGGCGCTGATCACGTGACTGAGGGGCGCTGATCACGTGACTGAGAGGCGCTGATCACGTGGCTATCATGCACTGATCACGTGCTTCAGGAGGCAATAATCAAAGAGCTGAGCAGGCACTAATCACTTGGCTAAGAGGGCACTAATCACGGAGAGGAGCAGGAAATCGTCAAGGAGCTGAGCAAACTGTAATGAAGTGGTTAAGCAGACTCTAAACACGTGACGCAGCAGGCTCTACACCCGTGACTGAGCAGACACAATTTGGGCAGCTCAGCAGACACCAATGGTGCAGCTCAGCAGACACAAATGGTGCAGCTCAGCAGACACCAATCATGCAGCTCAGCAGGCAATACTCATGGAGCTGAGCAGGCAGGAATCACTCAGCTCAGCAGGCAAAGATCAAGGAGCTGAGCAGACTGCCATTAAGTGGCTAAGCAGACTTAAACACGTGACTCAGCAGGCTTGACACCCGTGACTGAGCACACACGAATCTTGCAGCCCAGCAGACAATACTCCTGGAGCTGAGCAGGCAGGAATCACGCAGCTCAGCAGACAGTAATCAAGGAGCTGAGCAGGCACGAATCACGCAGCTCAGCAGGCAATAATCCTGGAGCTGAGCAAGCAGGAATCACGCAGCTCAGCAGGCAATAATCAAGAAGCAGAGCAGGCAGGAATCAGGCAGCTCAGCAGCCAATAAGCAAGAAGCTAGCAGTCAGGAATCGCGCAGCTCAGCAGGCAATAATCATGGAGCTGAGCTGGCAGGAATCACGCAACTCAGCAGGCAATACTCACGGACCTGAGCAGGCAGGAATCACGCAACTTAGCAGGCAATAATAATTGGAGCTGAAGGCTGTAATGAACTGGATAAGCAGACTCTAATCACGTGATTCAGCCGGCTCCTCTCTGGGGACTGAGCAGGCACTTATTATGCAGCTCAGCAAGCAAAAATCATGGAGCTGAGCAAGCAGGAATCACGCAGCTCAGCAGGCAATAATCATGGAGCTGAGCAAACAGGAATCACGCAGCTCAGCATGCAATAATCAAGAAGCTGAGCAGGCAGGAATCACGCAGCTCAGCAGGCAATAAATATGGAGCTGAGCAAGCAGGAATCACGCAGCTCAGCAGGCAATAATCAAGAAGCTGAGCAGGCAGGAATCACGCAGCTTAGCCGGCAATAATCATGGAGCTGAGCAGACTGTAATGAAGTGGCTAAGCAGACTCTAATCACGTCACTCAGCCGGCTCCTATCCCGGTCTTGAGCAGGCACTAAACACGCAGCTGAGCAGGGACTAATCACACAGCTGATCAGGCACGAGTCAGGCAGCTGAGCAGGGATTAAGCATGCAGCTGAGCAAGCGCTAATCCCTTGATTCAGCAGACCCTGATCACGTGACTGAGCAGGCCCTGATCACGTGGCTGAGCATGCACTGATCACGTGACTGAGCATGCACTGATCACGTGACTGAGAGGCACTGATCACGTGACTGAGAGGCACTGATCACGTGACTGAGAGGTGCTGATCACGTGACTGAGGGCGCTGATCACGTGACTGAGAAGCGCTGATCACGTGGCTATCATGCACTGATCACGTGCTTCAAGAGGCAATAATCAAAGAGCTGAGCAGGCACTAATCACTTGGCTAAGAGGGCACTAATCACGGAGAGGAGCAGGAAATCGTCAAGGAGCTGAGCAAACTGTAATGAAGTGGTTAAGCAGACTCTAAACACGTGACGCAGCAGGCTCTTCACCCGTGACTGAGCAGACACAATTTGGGCAGCTCAGCAGACACCAATGGTGCAGCTCAGCAGACACAAATGGTGCAGCTCAGCAGACACCAATCATGCAGCTCAGCAGGCAATACTCATGGAGCTGAGCAGGCAGGAATCACTCAGCTCAGCAGGCAAAGATCAAGGAGCTGAGAGCAGGCAAGCAGACTCACGTGACTCAGCAGGCACAGACTCAAGCAGCAATTGGCACTCCACGTGAGCAGCAGGCAGCAGCCGGAGCTGAGCAACAATCACGCAGCTCAGCAGGCATAATCCTGAGCTGAGCAGGCAGGAATCACGCAGCTCAGCAGACAGCAATCAGCAGCTGAGCAGGCAGAATCAGCAGCTCAGCAGGCAGGCAATCTACGGACCTGAGCAGGCAGGAATCACGCAACTTAGCAGGCAATAATAATGGAGCTGAAGGCTGTAATGAACTGGATAAGCAGACTCTAATCACGTGATTCAGCCGGCTCCTCTCTGGGACTGAGCAGGCACTTATTATGCAGCTCAGCAAGCAAAAATCATGGAGCTGAGCAAGCAGGAATCACGCAGCTCAGCAGGCAATAATCATGGAGCTGAGCAAACAGGAATCACGCAGCTCAGCATGCAATAATCAAGAAGCTGAGCAGGCAGGAATCACGCAGCTCAGCAGGCAATAAATATGGAGCTGAGCAAGCAGGAATCACGCAGCTCAGCAGGCAATAATCAAGAAGCTGAGCAGGCAGGAATCACGCAGCTTAGCAGGCAATAATCATGGAGCTGAGCAGACTGTAATGAAGTGGCTAAGCAGACTCTAATCACGTCACTCAGCCGGCTCCTAACCCGGTCTTGAGCAGGCACTAATCACGCAGCTGAGCAGGGACTAATCACACAGCTGATCAGGCACGAGTCAGGCAGCTGAGCAGGGATTAAGCATGCAGCTGAGCAAGCGCTAATCCCTTGATTCAGCAGACCCTGATCACGTGACTGAGCAGGCCCTGATCACGTGGCTGAGCATGCACTGATCACGTGACTGAGCATGCACTGATCACGTGACTGAGAGGCACTGATCACGTGACTGAGAGGCACTGATCACGTGACTGAGCATGCACTGATCACGTGACTGAGAGGCACTGATCACGTGACTGAGAGGCGCTGATCACGTGACTGAGGGCGCTGATCACGTGACTGAGAGGCGCTGATCACGTGGCTATCATGCACTGATCACGTGCTTCAGGAGGCAATAATCAAAGAGCTGAGCAGGCACTAATCACTTGGCTAAGAGGGCACTAATCACGGAGAGGAGCAGGAAATCGTCAAGGAGCTGAGCAAACTGTAATGAAGTGGTTAAGCAGACTCTAAACACGTGACGCAGCAGGCTCTACACCCGTGACTGAGCAGACACAATTTGGGCAGCTCAGCAGACACCAATGGTGCAGCTCAGCAGACACAAATGGTGCAGCTCAGCAGACACCAATCATGCAGCTCAGCAGGCAATACTCATGGAGCTGAGCAGGCAGGAATCACTCAGCTCAGCAGGCAAAGATCAAGGAGCTGAGCAGACTGCCATTAAGTGGCTAAGCAGACTCTAAACACGTGACTCAGCAGGCTTGACACCCGTGACTGAGCACACACGAATCTTGCAGCCCAGCAGACAATACTCCTGGAGCTGAGCAGGCAGGAATCACGCAGCTCAGCAGACAGTAATCAAGGAGCTGAGCAGGCACGAATCACGCAGCTCAGCAGGCAATAATCCTGGAGCTGAGCAAGCAGGAATCACGCAGCTCAGCAGGCAATAATCAAGAAGCAGAGCAGGCAGGAATCAGGCAGCTCAGCAGCCAATAAGCAAGAAGCTAGCAGTCAGGAATCGCGCAGCTCAGCAGGCAATAATCATGGAGCTGAGCTGGCAGGAATCACGCAACTCAGCAGGCAATACTCACGGACCTGAGCAGGCAGGAATCACGCAACTTAGCAGGCAATAATAATTGGAGCTGAAGGCTGTAATGAACTGGATAAGCAGACTCTAATCACGTGATTCAGCCGGCTCCTCTCTGGGGACTGAGCAGGCACTTATTATGCAGCTCAGCAAGCAAAAATCATGGAGCTGAGCAAGCAGGAATCACGCAGCTCAGCAGGCAATAATCATGGAGCTGAGCAAACAGGAATCACGCAGCTCAGCATGCAATAATCAAGAAGCTGAGCAGGCAGGAATCACGCAGCTCAGCAGGCAATAAATATGGAGCTGAGCAAGCAGGAATCACGCAGCTCAGCAGGCAATAATCAAGAAGCTGAGCAGGCAGGAATCACGCAGCTTAGCAGGCAATAATCATGGAGCTGAGCAGACTGTAATGAAGTGGCTAAGCAGACTCTAATCACGTCACTCAGCCGGCTCCTAACCCGGTCTTGAGCAGGCACTAATCACGCAGCTGAGCAGGGACTAATCACACAGCTGATCAGGCACGAGTCAGGCAGCTGAGCAGGGATTAAGCATGCAGCTGAGCAAGCGCTAATCCCTTGATTCAGCAGACCCTGATCACGTGACTGAGCAGGCCCTGATCACGTGGCTGAGCATGCACTGATCACGTGACTGAGCATGCACTGATCACGTGACTGAGAGGCACTGATCACGTGACTGAGAGGCACTGATCACGTGACTGAGCATGCACTGATCACGTGACTGAGAGGCACTGATCACGTGACTGAGAGGCGCTGATCACGTGACTGAGGGGCGCTGATCACGTGACTGAGAGGCGCTGATCACGTGGCTATCATGCACTGATCACGTGCTTCAGGAGGCAATAATCAAAGAGCTGAGCAGGCACTAATCACTTGGCTAAGAGGGCACTAATCACGGAGAGGAGCAGGAAATCGTCAAGGAGCTGAGCAAACTGTAATGAAGTGGTTAAGCAGACTCTAAACACGTGACGCAGCAGGCTCTACACCCGTGACTGAGCAAACACAATTTGGGCAGCTCAGCAGACACCAATGGTGCAGCTCAGCAGACACAAATGGTGCAGCTCAGCAGACACCAATCATGCAGCTCAGCAGGCAATACTCATGGAGCTGAGCAGGCAGGAATCACTCAGCTCAGCAGGCAAAGATCAAGGAGCTGAGCAGACTGCCATTAAGTGGCTAAGCAGACTCTAAACACGTGACTCAGCAGGCTTGACACCCGTGACTGAGCACACACGAATCTTGCAGCCCAGCAGACAATACTCCTGGAGCTGAGCAGGCAGGAATCACGCAGCTCAGCAGACAGTAATCAAGGAGCTGAGCAGGCACGAATCACGCAGCTCAGCAGGCAATAATCCTGGAGCTGAGCAAGCAGGAATCACGCAGCTCAGCAGGCAATAATCAAGAAGCAGAGCAGGCAGGAATCAGGCAGCTCAGCAGCCAATAAGCAAGAAGCTAGCAGTCAGGAATCGCGCAGCTCAGCAGGCAATAATCATGGAGCTGAGCTGGCAGGAATCACGCAACTCAGCAGGCAATACTCACGGACCTGAGCAGGCAGGAATCACGCAACTTAGCAGGCAATAATAATTGGAGCTGAAGGCTGTAATGAACTGGATAAGCAGACTCTAATCACGTGATTCAGCCGGCTCCTCTCTGGGGACTGAGCAGGCACTTATTATGCAGCTCAGCAAGCAAAAATCATGGAGCTGAGCAAGCAGGAATCACGCAGCTCAGCAGGCAATAATCATGGAGCTGAGCAAACAGGAATCACGCAGCTCAGCAGGCAACAATCAAGAAGCTGAGCAGGCAGGAATCACGCAGCTCAGCAGGCAATAAATATGGAGCTGAGCAAGCAGGAATCACGCAGCTCAGCAGGCAATAATCAAGAAGCTGAGCAGGCAGGAATCACGCAGCTTAGCAGGCAATAATCATGGAGCTGAGCAGACTGTAATGAAGTGGCTAAGCAGACTCTAATCACGTCACTCAGCCGGCTCCTAACCCGGTCTTGAGCAGGCACTAATCACGCAGCTGAGCAGGGACTAATCACACAGCTGATCAGGCACGAGTCAGGCAGCTGAGCAGGGATTAAGCATGCAGCTGAGCAAGCGCTAATCCCTTGATTCAGCAGACCCTGATCACGTGACTGAGCAGGCCCTGATCACGTGGCTGAGCATGCACTGATCACGTGACTGAGCATGCACTGATCACGTGACTGAGAGGCACTGATCACGTGACTGAGAGGCACTGATCACGTGACTGAGCATGCACTGATCACGTGACTGAGAGGCACTGATCACGTGACTGTGAGGCGCTGATCACGTGACTGAGGGGCGCTGATCACGTGACTGAGAGGCGCTGATCACGTGGCTATCATGCACTGATCACGTGCTTCAGGAGGCAATAATCAAAGAGCTGAGCAGGCACTAATCACTTGGCTAAGAGGGCACTAATCACGGAGAGGAGCAGGAAATCGTCAAGGAGCTGAGCAAACTGTAATGAAGTGGTTAAGCAGACTCTAAACACGTGACGCAGCAGGCTCTACACCCGTGACTGAGCAGACACAATTTGGGCAGCTCAGCAGACACCAATGGTGCAGCTCAGCAGACACAAATGGTGCAGCTCAGCAGACACCAATCATGCAGCTCAGCAGGCAATACTCATGGAGCTGAGCAGGCAGGAATCACTCAGCTCAGCAGGCAAAGATCAAGGAGCTGAGCAGACTGCCATTAAGTGGCTAAGCAGACTCTAAACACGTGACTCAGCAGGCTTGACACCCGTGACTGAGCACACACGAATCTTGCAGCCCAGCAGACAATACTCCTGGAGCTGAGCAGGCAGGAATCACGCAGCTCAGCAGACAGTAATCAAGGAGCTGAGCAGGCACGAATCACGCAGCTCAGCAGGCAATAATCCTGGAGCTGAGCAAGCAGGAATCACGCAGCTCAGCAGGCAATAATCAAGAAGCAGAGCAGGCAGGAATCAGGCAGCTCAGCAGCCAATAAGCAAGAAGCTAGCAGTCAGGAATCGCGCAGCTCAGCAGGCAATAATCATGGAGCTGAGCTGGCAGGAATCACGCAACTCAGCAGGCAATACTCACGGACCTGAGCAGGCAGGAATCACGCAACTTAGCAGGCAATAATAATTGGAGCTGAAGGCTGTAATGAACTGGATAAGCAGACTCTAATCACGTGATTCAGCCGGCTCCTCTCTGGGGACTGAGCAGGCACTTATTATGCAGCTCAGCAAGCAAAAATCATGGAGCTGAGCAAGCAGGAATCACGCAGCTCAGCAGGCAATAATCATGGAGCTGAGCAAACAGGAATCACGCAGCTCAGCATGCAATAATCAAGAAGCTGAGCAGGCAGGAATCACGCAGCTCAGCAGGCAATAAATATGGAGCTGAGCAAGCAGGAATCACGCAGCTCAGCAGGCAATAATCAAGAAGCTGAGCAGGCAGGAATCACGCAGCTTAGCAGGCAATAATCATGGAGCTGAGCAGACTGTAATGAAGTGGCTAAGCAGACTCTAATCACGTCACTCAGCCGGCTCCTAACCCGGTCTTGAGCAGGCACTAATCACGCAGCTGAGCAGGGACTAATCACACAGCTGATCAGGCACGAGTCAGGCAGCTGAGCAGGGATTAAGCATGCAGCTGAGCAAGCGCTAATCCCTTGATTCAGCAGACCCTGATCACGTGACTGAGCAGGCCCTGATCACGTGGCTGAGCATGCACTGATCACGTGACTGAGCATGCACTGATCACGTGACTGAGAGGCACTGATCACGTGACTGAGAGGCACTGATCACGTGACTGAGCATGCACTGATCACGTGACTGAGAGGCACTGATCACGTGACTGTGAGGCGCTGATCACGTGACTGAGGGGCGCTGATCACGTGACTGAGAGGCGCTGATCACGTGGCTATCATGCACTGATCACGTGCTTCAGGAGGCAATAATCAAAGAGCTGAGCAGGCACTAATCACTTGGCTAAGAGGGCACTAATCACGGAGAGGAGCAGGAAATCGTCAAGGAGCTGAGCAAACTGTAATGAAGTGGTTAAGCAGACTCTAAACACGTGACGCAGCAGGCTCTACACCCGTGACTGAGCAGACACAATTTGGGCAGCTCAGCAGACACCAATGGTGCAGCTCAGCAGACACAAATGGTGCAGCTCAGCAGACACCAATCATGCAGCTCAGCAGGCAATACTCATGGAGCTGAGCAGGCAGGAATCACTCAGCTCAGCAGGCAAAGATCAAGGAGCTGAGCAGACTGCCATTAAGTGGCTAAGCAGACTCTAAACACGTGACTCAGCAGGCTTGACACCCGTGACTGAGCACACACGAATCTTGCAGCCCAGCAGACAATACTCCTGGAGCTGAGCAGGCAGGAATCACGCAGCTCAGCAGACAGTAATCAAGGAGCTGAGCAGGCACGAATCACGCAGCTCAGCAGGCAATAATCCTGGAGCTGAGCAAGCAGGAATCACGCAGCTCAGCAGGCAATAATCAAGAAGCAGAGCAGGCAGGAATCAGGCAGCTCAGCAGCCAATAAGCAAGAAGCTAGCAGTCAGGAATCGCGCAGCTCAGCAGGCAATAATCATGGAGCTGAGCTGGCAGGAATCACGCAACTCAGCAGGCAATACTCACGGACCTGAGCAGGCAGGAATCACGCAACTTAGCAGGCAATAATAATTGGAGCTGAAGGCTGTAATGAACTGGATAAGCAGACTCTAATCACGTGATTCAGCCGGCTCCTCTCTGGGGACTGAGCAGGCACTTATTATGCAGCTCAGCAAGCAAAAATCATGGAGCTGAGCAAGCAGGAATCACGCAGCTCAGCAGGCAATAATCATGGAGCTGAGCAAACAGGAATCACGCAGCTCAGCATGCAATAATCAAGAAGCTGAGCAGGCAGGAATCACGCAGCTCAGCAGGCAATAAATATGGAGCTGAGCAAGCAGGAATCACGCAGCTCAGCAGGCAATAATCAAGAAGCTGAGCAGGCAGGAATCACGCAGCTTAGCAGGCAATAATCATGGAGCTGAGCAGACTGTAATGAAGTGGCTAAGCAGACTCTAATCACGTCACTCAGCCGGCTCCTAACCCGGTCTTGAGCAGGCACTAATCACGCAGCTGAGCAGGGACTAATCACACAGCTGATCAGGCACGAGTCAGGCAGCTGAGCAGGGATTAAGCATGCAGCTGAGCAAGCGCTAATCCCTTGATTCAGCAGACCCTGATCACGTGACTGAGCAGGCCCTGATCACGTGGCTGAGCATGCACTGATCACGTGACTGAGCATGCACTGATCACGTGACTGAGAGGCACTGATCACGTGACTGAGAGGCACTGATCACGTGACTGAGCATGCACTGATCACGTGACTGAGAGGCACTGATCACGTGACTGTGAGGCGCTGATCACGTGACTGAGGGGCGCTGATCACGTGACTGAGAGGCGCTGATCACGTGGCTATCATGCACTGATCACGTGCTTCAGGAGGCAATAATCAAAGAGCTGAGCAGGCACTAATCACTTGGCTAAGAGGGCACTAATCACGGAGAGGAGCAGGAAATCGTCAAGGAGCTGAGCAAACTGTAATGAAGTGGTTAAGCAGACTCTAAACACGTGACGCAGCAGGCTCTACACCCGTGACTGAGCAGACACAATTTGGGCAGCTCAGCAGACACCAATGGTGCAGCTCAGCAGACACAAATGGTGCAGCTCAGCAGACACCAATCATGCAGCTCAGCAGGCAATACTCATGGAGCTGAGCAGGCAGGAATCACTCAGCTCAGCAGGCAAAGATCAAGGAGCTGAGCAGACTGCCATTAAGTGGCTAAGCAGACTCTAAACACGTGACTCAGCAGGCTTGACACCCGTGACTGAGCACACACGAATCTTGCAGCCCAGCAGACAATACTCCTGGAGCTGAGCAGGCAGGAATCACGCAGCTCAGCAGACAGTAATCAAGGAGCTGAGCAGGCACGAATCACGCAGCTCAGCAGGCAATAATCCTGGAGCTGAGCAAGCAGGAATCACGCAGCTCAGCAGGCAATAATCAAGAAGCAGAGCAGGCAGGAATCAGGCAGCTCAGCAGCCAATAAGCAAGAAGCTAGCAGTCAGGAATCGCGCAGCTCAGCAGGCAATCATGGAAGCTCAGCAGGCAATACTCACGGACCTGAGCAGGCAGGAATCACGCAACTTAGCAGGCAATAATAATTGGAGCTGAAGGCTGTAATGAACTGGATAAGCAGACTCTAATCACGTGATTCAGCCGGCTCCTCTCTGGGGACTGAGCAGGCACTTATTATGCAGCTCAGCAAGCAAAAATCATGGAGCTGAGCAAGCAGGAATCACGCAGCTCAGCAGGCAATAATCATGGAGCTGAGCAAACAGGAATCACGCAGCTCAGCATGCAATAATCAAGAAGCTGAGCAGGCAGGAATCACGCAGCTCAGCAGGCAATAAATATGGAGCTGAGCAAGCAGGAATCACGCAGCTCAGCAGGCAATAATCAAGAAGCTGAGCAGGCAGGAATCACGCAGCTTAGCAGGCAATAATCATGGAGCTGAGCAGACTGTAATGAAGTGGCTAAGCAGACTCTAATCACGTCACTCAGCCGGCTCCTAACCCGGTCTTGAGCAGGCACTAATCACGCAGCTGAGCAGGGACTAATCACACAGCTGATCAGGCACGAGTCAGGCAGCTGAGCAGGGATTAAGCATGCAGCTGAGCAAGCGCTAATCCCTTGATTCAGCAGACCCTGATCACGTGACTGAGCAGGCCCTGATCACGTGGCTGAGCATGCACTGATCACGTGACTGAGCATGCACTGATCACGTGACTGAGAGGCACTGATCACGTGACTGAGAGGCACTGATCACGTGACTGAGCATGCACTGATCACGTGACTGAGAGGCACTGATCACGTGACTGAGAGGCGCTGATCACGTGACTGAGGGCGCTGATCACGTGACTGAGAGGCGCTGATCACGTGGCTATCATGCACTGATCACGTGCTTCAGGAGGCAATAATCAAAGAGCTGAGCAGGCACTAATCACTTGGCTAAGAGGGCACTAATCACGGAGAGGAGCAGGAAATCGTCAAGGAGCTGAGCAAACTGTAATGAAGTGGTTAAGCAGACTCTAAACACGTGACGCAGCAGGCTCTACACCCGTGACTGAGCAGACACAATTTGGGCAGCTCAGCAGACACCAATGGTGCAGCTCAGCAGACACAAATGGTGCAGCTCAGCAGACACCAATCATGCAGCTCAGCAGGCAATACTCATGGAGCTGAGCAGGCAGGAATCACTCAGCTCAGCAGGCAAAGATCAAGGAGCTGAGCAGACTGCCATTAAGTGGCTAAGCAGACTCTAAACACGTGACTCAGCAGGCTTGACACCCGTGACTGAGCACACACGAATCTTGCAGCCCAGCAGACAATACTCCTGGAGCTGAGCAGGCAGGAATCACGCAGCTCAGCAGACAGTAATCAAGGAGCTGAGCAGGCACGAATCACGCAGCTCAGCAGGCAATAATCCTGGAGCTGAGCAAGCAGGAATCACGCAGCTCAGCAGGCAATAATCAAGAAGCAGAGCAGGCAGGAATCAGGCAGCTCAGCAGCCAATAAGCAAGAAGCTAGCAGTCAGGAATCGCGCAGCTCAGCAGGCAATAATCATGGAGCTGAGCTGGCAGGAATCACGCAACTCAGCAGGCAATACTCACGGACCTGAGCAGGCAGGAATCACGCAACTTAGCAGGCAATAATAATTGGAGCTGAAGGCTGTAATGAACTGGATAAGCAGACTCTAATCACGTGATTCAGCCGGCTCCTCTCTGGGGACTGAGCAGGCACTTATTATGCAGCTCAGCAAGCAAAAATCATGGAGCTGAGCAAGCAGGAATCACGCAGCTCAGCAGGCAATAATCATGGAGCTGAGCAAACAGGAATCACGCAGCTCAGCATGCAATAATCAAGAAGCTGAGCAGGCAGGAATCACGCAGCTCAGCAGGCAATAAATATGGAGCTGAGCAAGCAGGAATCACGCAGCTCAGCAGGCAATAATCAAGAAGCTGAGCAGGCAGGAATCACGCAGCTTAGCAGGCAATAATCATGGAGCTGAGCAGACTGTAATGAAGTGGCTAAGCAGACTCTAATCACGTCACTCAGCCGGCTCCTAACCCGGTCTTGAGCAGGCACTAATCACGCAGCTGAGCAGGGACTAATCACACAGCTGATCAGGCACGAGTCAGGCAGCTGAGCAGGGATTAAGCATGCAGCTGAGCAAGCGCTAATCCCTTGATTCAGCAGACCCTGATCACGTGACTGAGCAGGCCCTGATCACGTGGCTGAGCATGCACTGATCACGTGACTGAGCATGCACTGATCACGTGACTGAGAGGCACTGATCACGTGACTGAGAGGCACTGATCACGTGACTGAGCATGCACTGATCACGTGACTGAGAGGCACTGATCACGTGACTGAGAGGCGCTGATCACGTGACTGAGGGGCGCTGATCACGTGACTGAGAGGCGCTGATCACGTGGCTATCATGCACTGATCACGTGCTTCAGGAGGCAATAATCAAAGAGCTGAGCAGGCACTAATCACTTGGCTAAGAGGGCACTAATCACGGAGAGGAGCAGGAAATCGTCAAGGAGCTGAGCAAACTGTAATGAAGTGGTTAAGCAGACTCTAAACACGTGACGCAGCAGGCTCTACACCCGTGACTGAGCAGACACAATTTGGGCAGCTCAGCAGACACCAATGGTGCAGCTCAGCAGACACAAATGGTGCAGCTCAGCAGACACCAATCATGCAGCTCAGCAGGCAATACTCATGGAGCTGAGCAGGCAGGAATCACTCAGCTCAGCAGGCAAAGATCAAGGAGCTGAGCAGACTGCCATTAAGTGGCTAAGCAGACTCTAAACACGTGACTCAGCAGGCTTGACACCCGTGACTGAGCACACACGAATCTTGCAGCCCAGCAGACAATACTCCTGGAGCTGAGCAGGCAGGAATCACGCAGCTCAGCAGACAGTAATCAAGGAGCTGAGCAGGCACGAATCACGCAGCTCAGCAGGCAATAATCCTGGAGCTGAGCAAGCAGGAATCACGCAGCTCAGCAGGCAATAATCAAGAAGCAGAGCAGGCAGGAATCAGGCAGCTCAGCAGCCAATAAGCAAGAAGCTAGCAGTCAGGAATCGCGCAGCTCAGCAGGCAATAATCATGGAGCTGAGCTGGCAGGAATCACGCAACTCAGCAGGCAATACTCACGGACCTGAGCAGGCAGGAATCACGCAACTTAGCAGGCAATAATAATTGGAGCTGAAGGCTGTAATGAACTGGATAAGCAGACTCTAATCACGTGATTCAGCCGGCTCCTCTCTGGGGACTGAGCAGGCACTTATTATGCAGCTCAGCAAGCAAAAATCATGGAGCTGAGCAAGCAGGAATCACGCAGCTCAGCAGGCAATAATCATGGAGCTGAGCAAACAGGAATCACGCAGCTCAGCATGCAATAATCAAGAAGCTGAGCAGGCAGGAATCACGCAGCTCAGCAGGCAATAAATATGGAGCTGAGCAAGCAGGAATCACGCAGCTCAGCAGGCAATAATCAAGAAGCTGAGCAGGCAGGAATCACGCAGCTTAGCAGGCAATAATCATGGAGCTGAGCAGACTGTAATGAAGTGGCTAAGCAGACTCTAATCACGTCACTCAGCCGGCTCCTAACCCGGTCTTGAGCAGGCACTAATCACGCAGCTGAGCAGGGACTAATCACACAGCTGATCAGGCACGAGTCAGGCAGCTGAGCAGGGATTAAGCATGCAGCTGAGCAAGCGCTAATCCCTTGATTCAGCAGACCCTGATCACGTGACTGAGCAGGCCCTGATCACGTGGCTGAGCATGCACTGATCACGTGACTGAGCATGCACTGATCACGTGACTGAGAGGCACTGATCACGTGACTGAGAGGCACTGATCACGTGACTGAGCAGGCACTGATCACGTGACTGAGAGGCACTGATCACGTGACTGAGAGGCGCTGATCACGTGACTGAGGGGCGCTGATCACGTGACTGAGAGGCGCTGATCACGTGGCTATCATGCACTGATCACGTGCTTCAGGAGGCAATAATCAAAGAGCTGAGCAGGCACTAATCACTTGGCTAAGAGGGCACTAATCACGGAGAGGAGCAGGAAATCGTCAAGGAGCTGAGCAAACTGTAATGAAGTGGTTAAGCAGACTCTAAACACGTGACGCAGCAGGCTCTACACCCGTGACTGAGCAGACACAATTTGGGCAGCTCAGCAGACACCAATGGTGCAGCTCAGCAGACACAAATGGTGCAGCTCAGCAGACACCAATCATGCAGCTCAGCAGGCAATACTCATGGAGCTGAGCAGGCAGGAATCACTCAGCTCAGCAGGCAAAGATCAAGGAGCTGAGCAGACTGCCATTAAGTGGCTAAGCAGACTCTAAACACGTGACTCAGCAGGCTTGACACCCGTGACTGAGCACACACGAATCTTGCAGCCCAGCAGACAATACTCCTGGAGCTGAGCAGGCAGGAATCACGCAGCTCAGCAGACAGTAATCAAGGAGCTGAGCAGGCACGAATCACGCAGCTCAGCAGGCAACAATCCTGGAGCTGAGCAAGCAGGAATCACGCAGCTCAGCAGGCAATAATCAAGAAGCAGAGCAGGCAGCAATCAGGCAGCTCAGCAGCCAATAAGCAAGAAGCTAGCAGTCAGGAATCGCGCAGCTCAGCAGGCAATAATCATGGAGCTGAGCTGGCAGGAATCACGCAACTCAGCAGGCAATACTCACGGACCTGAGCAGGCAGGAATCACGCAACTTAGCAGGCAATAACAATTGGAGCTGAAGGCTGTAATGAACTGGATAAGCAGACTCTAATCACGTGATTCAGCCGGCTCCTCTCTGGGGACTGAGCAGGCACTTATTATGCAGCTCAGCAAGCAAAAATCATGGAGCTGAGCAAGCAGGAATCACGCAGCTCAGCAGGCAATAATCATGGAGCTGAGCAAACAGGAATCACGCAGCTCAGCATGCAATAATCAAGAAGCTGAGCAGGCAGGAATCACGCAGCTCAGCAGGCAATAAATATGGAGCTGAGCAAGCAGGAATCACGCAGCTCAGCAGGCAATAATCAAGAAGCTGAGCAGGCAGGAATCACGCAGCTTAGCAGGCAATAATCATGGAGCTGAGCAGACTGTAATGAAGTGGCTAAGCAGACTCTAATCACGTCACTCAGCCGGCTCCTAACCCGGTCTTGAGCAGGCACTAATCACGCAGCTGAGCAGGGACTAATCACACAGCTGATCAGGCACGAGTCAGGCAGCTGAGCAGGGATTAAGCATGCAGCTGAGCAAGCGCTAATCCCTTGATTCAGCAGACCCTGATCACGTGACTGAGCAGGCCCTGATCACGTGGCTGAGCATGCACTGATCACGTGACTGAGCATGCACTGATCACGTGACTGAGAGGCACTGATCACGTGACTGAGAGGCACTGATCACGTGACTGAGAGGTGCTGATCACGTGACTGAGGGCGCTGATCACGTGACTGAGAGGCACTGATCACGTGGCTATCATGCACTGATCACGTGCTTCAGGAGGCAATAATCAAAGAGCTGAGCAGGCACTAATCACTTGGCTAAGAGGGCACTAATCACGGAGAGGAGCAGGAAATCGTCAAGGAGCTGAGCAAACTGTAATGAAGTGGTTAAGCAGACTCTAAACACGTGACGCAGCAGGCTCTACACCCGTGACTGAGCAGACACAATTTGGGCAGCTCAGCAGACACCAATGGTGCAGCTCAGCAGACACAAATGGTGCAGCTCAGCAGACACCAATCATGCAGCTCAGCAGGCAATACTCATGGAGCTGAGCAGGCAGGAATCACTCAGCTCAGCAGGCAAAGATCAAGGAGCTGAGCAGACTGCCATTAAGTGGCTAAGCAGACTCTAAACACGTGACTCAGCAGGCTTGACACCCGTGACTGAGCACACACGAATCTTGCAGCCCAGCAGACAATACTCCTGGAGCTGAGCAGGCAGGAATCACGCAGCTCAGCAGACAGTAATCAAGGAGCTGAGCAGGCACGAATCACGCAGCTCAGCAGGCAATAATCCTGGAGCTGAGCAAGCAGGAATCACGCAGCTCAGCAGGCAATAATCAAGAAGCAGAGCAGGCAGGAATCAGGCAGCTCAGCAGCCAATAAGCAAGAAGCTAGCAGTCAGGAATCGCGCAGCTCAGCAGGCAATAATCATGGAGCTGAGCTGGCAGGAATCACGCAACTCAGCAGGCAATACTCACGGACCTGAGCAGGCAGGAATCACGCAACTTAGCAGGCAATAATAATTGGAGCTGAAGGCTGTAATGAACTGGATAAGCAGACTCTAATCACGTGATTCAGCCGGCTCCTCTCTGGGGACTGAGCAGGCACTTATTATGCAGCTCAGCAAGCAAAAATCATGGAGCTGAGCAAGCAGGAATCACGCAGCTCAGCAGGCAATAATCATGGAGCTGAGCAAACAGGAATCACGCAGCTCAGCATGCAATAATCAAGAAGCTGAGCAGGCAGGAATCACGCAGCTCAGCAGGCAATAAATATGGAGCTGAGCAAGCAGGAATCACGCAGCTCAGCAGGCAATAATCAAGAAGCTGAGCAGGCAGGAATCACGCAGCTTAGCAGGCAATAATCATGGAGCTGAGCAGACTGTAATGAAGTGGCTAAGCAGACTCTAATCACGTCACTCAGCCGGCTCCTAACCCGGTCTTGAGCAGGCACTAATCACGCAGCTGAGCAGGGACTAATCACACAGCTGATCAGGCACGAGTCAGGCAGCTGAGCAGGGATTAAGCATGCAGCTGAGCAAGCGCTAATCCCTTGATTCAGCAGACCCTGATCACGTGACTGAGCAGGCCCTGATCACGTGGCTGAGCATGCACTGATCACGTGACTGAGCATGCACTGATCACGTGACTGAGAGGCACTGATCACGTGACTGAGAGGCACTGATCACGTGACTGAGCATGCACTGATCACGTGACTGAGAGGCACTGATCACGTGACTGAGAGGCGCTGATCACGTGACTGAGGGGCGCTGATCACGTGACTGAGAGGCGCTGATCACGTGGCTATCATGCACTGATCACGTGCTTCAGGAGGCAATAATCAAAGAGCTGAGCAGGCACTAATCACTTGGCTAAGAGGGCACTAATCACGGAGAGGAGCAGGAAATCGTCAAGGAGCTGAGCAAACTGTAATGAAGTGGTTAAGCAGACTCTAAACACGTGACGCAGCAGGCTCTACACCCGTGACTGAGCAGACACAATTTGGGCAGCTCAGCAGACACCAATGGTGCAGCTCAGCAGACACAAATGGTGCAGCTCAGCAGACACCAATCATGCAGCTCAGCAGGCAATACTCATGGAGCTGAGCAGGCAGGAATCACTCAGCTCAGCAGGCAAAGATCAAGGAGCTGAGCAGACTGCCATTAAGTGGCTAAGCAGACTCTAAACACGTGACTCAGCAGGCTTGACACCCGTGACTGAGCACACACGAATCTTGCAGCCCAGCAGACAATACTCCTGGAGCTGAGCAGGCAGGAATCACGCAGCTCAGCAGACAGTAATCAAGGAGCTGAGCAGGCACGAATCACGCAGCTCAGCAGGCAATAATCCTGGAGCTGAGCAAGCAGGAATCACGCAGCTCAGCAGGCAATAATCAAGAAGCAGAGCAGGCAGGAATCAGGCAGCTCAGCAGCCAATAAGCAAGAAGCTAGCAGTCAGGAATCGCGCAGCTCAGCAGGCAATAATCATGGAGCTGAGCTGGCAGGAATCACGCAACTCAGCAGGCAATACTCACGGACCTGAGCAGGCAGGAATCACGCAACTTAGCAGGCAATAATAATTGGAGCTGAAGGCTGTAATGAACTGGATAAGCAGACTCTAATCACGTGATTCAGCCGGCTCCTCTCTGAGGACTGAGCAGGCACTTATTATGCAGCTCAGCAAGCAAAAATCCTGGAGCTGAGCAAGCAGGAATCACGCAGCTCAGCAGGCAATAATCATGGAGCTGAGCAAACAGGAATCACGCAGCTCAGCATGCAATAATCAAGAAGCTGAGCAGGCAGGAATCACGCAGCTCAGCAGGCAATAAATATGGAGCTGAGCAAGCAGGAATCACGCAGCTCAGCAGGCAATAATCAAGAAGCTGAGCAGGCAGGAATCACGCAGCTTAGCAGGCAATAATCATGGAGCTGAGCAGACTGTAATGAAGTGGCTAAGCAGACTCTAATCACGTCACTCAGCCGGCTCCTAACCCGGTCTTGAGCAGGCACTAATCACGCAGCTGAGCAGGGACTAATCACACAGCTGATCAGGCACGAGTCAGGCAGCTGAGCAGGGATTAAGCATGCAGCTGAGCAAGCGCTAATCCCTTGATTCAGCAGACCCTGATCACGTGACTGAGCAGGCCCTGATCACGTGGCTGAGCATGCACTGATCACGTGACTGAGCATGCACTGATCACGTGACTGAGAGGCACTGATCACGTGACTGAGAGGCACTGATCACGTGACTGAGCATGCACTGATCACGTGACTGAGAGGCACTGATCACGTGACTGAGAGGCGCTGATCACGTGACTGAGGGGCGCTGATCACGTGACTGAGAGGCGCTGATCACGTGGCTATCATGCACTGATCACGTGCTTCAGGAGGCAATAATCAAAGAGCTGAGCAGGCACTAATCACTTGGCTAAGAGGGCACTAATCACGGAGAGGAGCAGGAAATCGTCAAGGAGCTGAGCAAACTGTAATGAAGTGGTTAAGCAGACTCTAAACACGTGACGCAGCAGGCTCTACACCCGTGACTGAGCAGACACAATTTGGGCAGCTCAGCAGACACCAATGGTGCAGCTCAGCAGACACAAATGGTGCAGCTCAGCAGACACCAATCATGCAGCTCAGCAGGCAATACTCATGGAGCTGAGCAGGCAGGAATCACTCAGCTCAGCAGGCAAAGATCAAGGAGCTGAGCAGACTGCCATTAAGTGGCTAAGCAGACTCTAAACACGTGACTCAGCAGGCTTGACACCCGTGACTGAGCACACACGAATCTTGCAGCCCAGCAGACAATACTCCTGGAGCTGAGCAGGCAGGAATCACGCAGCTCAGCAGACAGTAATCAAGGAGCTGAGCAGGCACGAATCACGCAGCTCAGCAGGCAATAATCCTGGAGCTGAGCAAGCAGGAATCACGCAGCTCAGCAGGCAATAATCAAGAAGCAGAGCAGGCAGGAATCAGGCAGCTCAGCAGCCAATAAGCAAGAAGCTAGCAGTCAGGAATCGCGCAGCTCAGCAGGCAATAATCATGGAGCTGAGCTGGCAGGAATCACGCAACTCAGCAGGCAATACTCACGGACCTGAGCAGGCAGGAATCACGCAACTTAGCAGGCAATAATAATTGGAGCTGAAGGCTGTAATGAACTGGATAAGCAGACTCTAATCACGTGATTCAGCCGGCTCCTCTCTGGGGACTGAGCAGGCACTTATTATGCAGCTCAGCAAGCAAAAATCATGGAGCTGAGCAAGCAGGAATCACGCAGCTCAGCAGGCAATAATCATGGAGCTGAGCAAACAGGAATCACGCAGCTCAGCATGCAATAATCAAGAAGCTGAGCAGGCAGGAATCACGCAGCTCAGCAGGCAATAAATATGGAGCTGAGCAAGCAGGAATCACGCAGCTCAGCAGGCAATAATCAAGAAGCTGAGCAGGCAGGAATCACGCAGCTTAGCAGGCAATAATCATGGAGCTGAGCAGACTGTAATGAAGTGGCTAAGCAGACTCTAATCACGTCACTCAGCCGGCTCCTAACCCGGTCTTGAGCAGGCACTAATCACGCAGCTGAGCAGGGACTAATCACACAGCTGATCAGGCACGAGTCAGGCAGCTGAGCAGGGATTAAGCATGCAGCTGAGCAAGCGCTAATCCCTTGATTCAGCAGACCCTGATCACGTGACTGAGCAGGCCCTGATCACGTGGCTGAGCATGCACTGATCACGTGACTGAGCATGCACTGATCACGTGACTGAGAGGCACTGATCACGTGACTGAGAGGCACTGATCACGTGACTGAGCATGCACTGATCACGTGACTGAGAGGCACTGATCACGTGACTGAGAGGCGCTGATCACGTGACTGAGGGGCGCTGATCACGTGACTGAGAGGCGCTGATCACGTGGCTATCATGCACTGATCACGTGCTTCAGGAGGCAATAATCAAAGAGCTGAGCAGGCACTAATCACTTGGCTAAGAGGGCACTAATCACGGAGAGGAGCAGGAAATCGTCAAGGAGCTGAGCAAACTGTAATGAAGTGGTTAAGCAGACTCTAAACACGTGACGCAGCAGGCTCTACACCCGTGACTGAGCAGACACAATTTGGGCAGCTCAGCAGACACCAATGGTGCAGCTCAGCAGACACAAATGGTGCAGCTCAGCAGACACCAATCATGCAGCTCAGCAGGCAATACTCATGGAGCTGAGCAGGCAGGAATCACTCAGCTCAGCAGGCAAAGATCAAGGAGCTGAGCAGACTGCCATTAAGTGGCTAAGCAGACTCTAAACACGTGACTCAGCAGGCTTGACACCCGTGACTGAGCACACACGAATCTTGCAGCCCAGCAGACAATACTCCTGGAGCTGAGCAGGCAGGAATCACGCAGCTCAGCAGACAGTAATCAAGGAGCTGAGCAGGCACGAATCACGCAGCTCAGCAGGCAATAATCCTGGAGCTGAGCAAGCAGGAATCACGCAGCTCAGCAGGCAATAATCAAGAAGCAGAGCAGGCAGGAATCAGGCAGCTCAGCAGCCAATAAGCAAGAAGCTAGCAGTCAGGAATCGCGCAGCTCAGCAGGCAATAATCATGGAGCTGAGCTGGCAGGAATCACGCAACTCAGCAGGCAATACTCACGGACCTGAGCAGGCAGGAATCACGCAACTTAGCAGGCAATAATAATTGGAGCTGAAGGCTGTAATGAACTGGATAAGCAGACTCTAATCACGTGATTCAGCCGGCTCCTCTCTGGGGACTGAGCAGGCACTTATTATGCAGCTCAGCAAGCAAAAATCATGGAGCTGAGCAAGCAGGAATCACGCAGCTCAGCAGGCAATAATCATGGAGCTGAGCAAACAGGAATCACGCAGCTCAGCATGCAATAATCAAGAAGCTGAGCAGGCAGGAATCACGCAGCTCAGCAGGCAATAAATATGGAGCTGAGCAAGCAGGAATCACGCAGCTCAGCAGGCAATAATCAAGAAGCTGAGCAGGCAGGAATCACGCAGCTTAGCAGGCAATAATCATGGAGCTGAGCAGACTGTAATGAAGTGGCTAAGCAGACTCTAATCACGTCACTCAGCCGGCTCCTAACCCGGTCTTGAGCAGGCACTAATCACGCAGCTGAGCAGGGACTAATCACACAGCTGATCAGGCACGAGTCAGGCAGCTGAGCAGGGATTAAGCATGCAGCTGAGCAAGCGCTAATCCCTTGATTCAGCAGACCCTGATCACGTGACTGAGCAGGCCCTGATCACGTGGCTGAGCATGCACTGATCACGTGACTGAGCATGCACTGATCACGTGACTGAGAGGCACTGATCACGTGACTGAGAGGCACTGATCACGTGACTGAGCATGCACTGATCACGTGACTGAGAGGCACTGATCACGTGACTGAGAGGCGCTGATCACGTGACTGAGGGGCGCTGATCACGTGACTGAGAGGCGCTGATCACGTGGCTATCATGCACTGATCACGTGCTTCAGGAGGCAATAATCAAAGAGCTGAGCAGGCACTAATCACTTGGCTAAGAGGGCACTAATCACGGAGAGGAGCAGGAAATCGTCAAGGAGCTGAGCAAACTGTAATGAAGTGGTTAAGCAGACTCTAAACACGTGACGCAGCAGGCTCTACACCCGTGACTGAGCAGACACAATTTGGGCAGCTCAGCAGACACCAATGGTGCAGCTCAGCAGACACAAATGGTGCAGCTCAGCAGACACCAATCATGCAGCTCAGCAGGCAATACTCATGGAGCTGAGCAGGCAGGAATCACTCAGCTCAGCAGGCAAAGATCAAGGAGCTGAGCAGACTGCCATTAAGTGGCTAAGCAGACTCTAAACACGTGACTCAGCAGGCTTGACACCCGTGACTGAGCACACACGAATCTTGCAGCCCAGCAGACAATACTCCTGGAGCTGAGCAGGCAGGAATCACGCAGCTCAGCAGACAGTAATCAAGGAGCTGAGCAGGCACGAATCACGCAGCTCAGCAGGCAATAATCCTGGAGCTGAGCAAGCAGGAATCACGCAGCTCAGCAGGCAATAATCAAGAAGCAGAGCAGGCAGCAATCAGGCAGCTCAGCAGCCAATAAGCAAGAAGCTAGCAGTCAGGAATCGCGCAGCTCAGCAGGCAATAATCATGGAGCTGAGCTGGCAGGAATCACGCAACTCAGCAGGCAATACTCACGGACCTGAGCAGGCAGGAATCACGCAACTTAGCAGGCAATAATAATTGGAGCTGAAGGCTGTAATGAACTGGATAAGCAGACTCTAATCACGTGATTCAGCCGGCTCCTCTCTGGGGACTGAGCAGGCACTTATTATGCAGCTCAGCAAGCAAAAATCATGGAGCTGAGCAAGCAGGAATCACGCAGCTCAGCAGGCAATAATCATGGAGCTGAGCAAACAGGAATCACGCAGCTCAGCATGCAATAATCAAGAAGCTGAGCAGGCAGGAATCACGCAGCTCAGCAGGCAATAAATATGGAGCTGAGCAAGCAGGAATCACGCAGCTCAGCAGGCAATAATCAAGAAGCTGAGCAGGCAGGAATCACGCAGCTTAGCAGGCAATAATCATGGAGCTGAGCAGACTGTAATGAAGTGGCTAAGCAGACTCTAATCACGTCACTCAGCCGGCTCCTAACCCGGTCTTGAGCAGGCACTAATCACGCAGCTGAGCAGGGACTAATCACACAGCTGATCAGGCACGAGTCAGGCAGCTGAGCAGGGATTAAGCATGCAGCTGAGCAAGCGCTAATCCCTTGATTCAGCAGACCCTGATCACGTGACTGAGCAGGCCCTGATCACGTGGCTGAGCATGCACTGATCACGTGACTGAGCATGCACTGATCACGTGACTGAGAGGCACTGATCACGTGACTGAGAGGCACTGATCACGTGACTGAGCATGCACTGATCACGTGACTGAGAGGCACTGATCACGTGACTGAGAGGTGCTGATCACGTGACTGAGGGGCGCTGATCACGTGACTGAGAGGCGCTGATCACGTGGCTATCATGCACTGATCACGTGCTTCAGGAGGCAATAATCAAAGAGCTGAGCAGGCACTAATCACTTGGCTAAGAGGGCACTAATCACGGAGAGGAGCAGGAAATCGTCAAGGAGCTGAGCAAACTGTAATGAAGTGGTTAAGCAGACTCTAAACACGTGACGCAGCAGGCTCTACACCCGTGACTGAGCAGACACAATTTGGGCAGCTCAGCAGACACCAATGGTGCAGCTCAGCAGACACAAATGGTGCAGCTCAGCAGACACCAATCATGCAGCTCAGCAGGCAATACTCATGGAGCTGAGCAGGCAGGAATCACTCAGCTCAGCAGGCAAAGATCAAGGAGCTGAGCAGACTGCCATTAAGTGGCTAAGCAGACTCTAAACACGTGACTCAGCAGGCTTGACACCCGTGACTGAGCACACACGAATCTTGCAGCCCAGCAGACAATACTCCTGGAGCTGAGCAGGCAGGAATCACGCAGCTCAGCAGACAGTAATCAAGGAGCTGAGCAGGCACGAATCACGCAGCTCAGCAGGCAATAATCCTGGAGCTGAGCAAGCAGGAATCACGCAGCTCAGCAGGCAATAATCAAGAAGCAGAGCAGGCAGGAATCAGGCAGCTCAGCAGCCAATAAGCAAGAAGCTAGCAGTCAGGAATCGCGCAGCTCAGCAGGCAATAATCATGGAGCTGAGCTGGCAGGAATCACGCAACTCAGCAGGCAATACTCACGGACCTGAGCAGGCAGGAATCACGCAACTTAGCAGGCAATAATAATTGGAGCTGAAGGCTGTAATGAACTGGATAAGCAGACTCTAATCACGTGATTCAGCCGGCTCCTCTCTGGGGACTGAGCAGGCACTTATTATGCAGCTCAGCAAGCAAAAATCATGGAGCTGAGCAAGCAGGAATCACGCAGCTCAGCAGGCAATAATCATGGAGCTGAGCAAACAGGAATCACGCAGCTCAGCATGCAATAATCAAGAAGCTGAGCAGGCAGGAATCACGCAGCTCAGCAGGCAATAAATATGGAGCTGAGCAAGCAGGAATCACGCAGCTCAGCAGGCAACAATCAAGAAGCTGAGCAGGCAGGAATCACGCAGCTTAGCAGGCAATAATCATGGAGCTGAGCAGACTGTAATGAAGTGGCTAAGCAGACTCTAATCACGTCACTCAGCCGGCTCCTAACCCGGTCTTGAGCAGGCACTAATCACGCAGCTGAGCAGGGACTAATCACACAGCTGATCAGGCACGAGTCAGGCAGCTGAGCAGGGATTAAGCATGCAGCTGAGCAAGCGCTAATCCCTTGATTCAGCAGACCCTGATCACGTGACTGAGCAGGCCCTGATCACGTGGCTGAGCATGCACTGATCACGTGACTGAGCATGCACTGATCACGTGACTGAGAGGCACTGATCACGTGACTGAGAGGCACTGATCACGTGACTGAGCATGCACTGATCACGTGACTGAGAGGCACTGATCACGTGACTGAGAGGCGCTGATCACGTGACTGAGGGGCGCTGATCACGTGACTGTGAGGCGCTGATCACGTGGCTATCATGCACTGATCACGTGCTTCAGGAGGCAATAATCAAAGAGCTGAGCAGGCACTAATCACTTGGCTAAGAGGGCACTAATCACGGAGAGGAGCAGGAAATCGTCAAGGAGCTGAGCAAACTGTAATGAAGTGGTTAAGCAGACTCTAAACACGTGACGCAGCAGGCTCTACACCCGTGACTGAGCAGACACAATTTGGGCAGCTCAGCAGACACCAATGGTGCAGCTCAGCAGACACAAATGGTGCAGCTCAGCAGACACCAATCATGCAGCTCAGCAGGCAATACTCATGGAGCTGAGCAGGCAGGAATCACTCAGCTCAGCAGGCAAAGATCAAGGAGCTGAGCAGACTGCCATTAAGTGGCTAAGCAGACTCTAAACACGTGACTCAGCAGGCTTGACACCCGTGACTGAGCACACACGAATCTTGCAGCCCAGCAGACAATACTCCTGGAGCTGAGCAGGCAGGAATCACGCAGCTCAGCAGACAGTAATCAAGGAGCTGAGCAGGCACGAATCACGCAGCTCAGCAGGCAATAATCCTGGAGCTGAGCAAGCAGGAATCACGCAGCTCAGCAGGCAATAATCAAGAAGCAGAGCAGGCAGGAATCAGGCAGCTCAGCAGCCAATAAGCAAGAAGCTAGCAGTCAGGAATCGCGCAGCTCAGCAGGCAATAATCATGGAGCTGAGCTGGCAGGAATCACGCAACTCAGCAGGCAATACTCACGGACCTGAGCAGGCAGGAATCACGCAACTTAGCAGGCAATAATAATTGGAGCTGAAGGCTGTAATGAACTGGATAAGCAGACTCTAATCACGTGATTCAGCCGGCTCCTCTCTGGGGACTGAGCAGGCACTTATTATGCAGCTCAGCAAGCAAAAATCATGGAGCTGAGCAAGCAGGAATCACGCAGCTCAGCAGGCAATAATCATGGAGCTGAGCAAACAGGAATCACGCAGCTCAGCATGCAATAATCAAGAAGCTGAGCAGGCAGGAATCACGCAGCTCAGCAGGCAATAAATATGGAGCTGAGCAAGCAGGAATCACGCAGCTCAGCAGGCAATAATCAAGAAGCTGAGCAGGCAGGAATCACGCAGCTTAGCAGGCAATAATCATGGAGCTGAGCAGACTGTAATGAAGTGGCTAAGCAGACTCTAATCACGTCACTCAGCCGGCTCCTAACCCGGTCTTGAGCAGGCACTAATCACGCAGCTGAGCAGGGACTAATCACACAGCTGATCAGGCACGAGTCAGGCAGCTGAGCAGGGATTAAGCATGCAGCTGAGCAAGCGCTAATCCCTTGATTCAGCAGACCCTGATCACGTGACTGAGCAGGCCCTGATCACGTGGCTGAGCATGCACTGATCACGTGACTGAGCATGCACTGATCACGTGACTGAGAGGCACTGATCACGTGACTGAGAGGCACTGATCACGTGACTGAGCATGCACTGATCACGTGACTGAGAGGCACTGATCACGTGACTGAGAGGCGCTGATCACGTGACTGAGGGGCGCTGATCACGTGACTGAGAGGCGCTGATCACGTGGCTATCATGCACTGATCACGTGCTTCAGGAGGCAATAATCAAAGAGCTGAGCAGGCACTAATCACTTGGCTAAGAGGGCACTAATCACGGAGAGGAGCAGGAAATCGTCAAGGAGCTGAGCAAACTGTAATGAAGTGGTTAAGCAGACTCTAAACACGTGACGCAGCAGGCTCTACACCCGTGACTGAGCAGACACAATTTGGGCAGCTCAGCAGACACCAATGGTGCAGCTCAGCAGACACAAATGGTGCAGCTCAGCAGACACCAATCATGCAGCTCAGCAGGCAATACTCATGGAGCTGAGCAGGCAGGAATCACTCAGCTCAGCAGGCAAAGATCAAGGAGCTGAGCAGACTGCCATTAAGTGGCTAAGCAGACTCTAAACACGTGACTCAGCAGGCTTGACACCCGTGACTGAGCACACACGAATCTTGCAGCCCAGCAGACAATACTCCTGGAGCTGAGCAGGCAGGAATCACGCAGCTCAGCAGACAGTAATCAAGGAGCTGAGCAGGCACGAATCACGCAGCTCAGCAGGCAATAATCCTGGAGCTGAGCAAGCAGGAATCACGCAGCTCAGCAGGCAATAATCAAGAAGCAGAGCAGGCAGGAATCAGGCAGCTCAGCAGCCAATAAGCAAGAAGCTAGCAGTCAGGAATCGCGCAGCTCAGCAGGCAATAATCATGGAGCTGAGCTGGCAGGAATCACGCAACTCAGCAGGCAATACTCACGGACCTGAGCAGGCAGGAATCACGCAACTTAGCAGGCAATAATAATTGGAGCTGAAGGCTGTAATGAACTGGATAAGCAGACTCTAATCACGTGATTCAGCCGGCTCCTCTCTGGGGACTGAGCAGGCACTTATTATGCAGCTCAGCAAGCAAAAATCATGGAGCTGAGCAAGCAGGAATCACGCAGCTCAGCAGGCAATAATCATGGAGCTGAGCAAACAGGAATCACGCAGCTCAGCAGGCAATAATCAAGAAGCTGAGCAGGCAGGAATCACGCAGCTCAGCAGGCAATAAATATGGAGCTGAGCAAGCAGGAATCACGCAGCTCAGCAGGCAATAATCAAGAAGCTGAGCAGGCAGGAATCACGCAGCTTAGCAGGCAATAATCATGGAGCTGAGCAGACTGTAATGAAGTGGCTAAGCAGACTCTAATCACGTCACTCAGCCGGCTCCTAACCCGGTCTTGAGCAGGCACTAATCACGCAGCTGAGCAGGGACTAATCACACAGCTGATCAGGCACGAGTCAGGCAGCTGAGCAGGGATTAAGCATGCAGCTGAGCAAGCGCTAATCCCTTGATTCAGCAGACCCTGATCACGTGACTGAGCAGGCCCTGATCACGTGGCTGAGCATGCACTGATCACGTGACTGAGCATGCACTGATCACGTGACTGAGAGGCACTGATCACGTGACTGAGAGGCACTGATCACGTGACTGAGCATGCACTGATCACGTGACTGAGAGGCACTGATCACGTGACTGAGAGGCGCTGATCACGTGACTGAGGGCGCTGATCACGTGACTGAGAGGCGCTGATCACGTGGCTATCATGCACTGATCACGTGCTTCAGGAGGCAATAATCAAAGAGCTGAGCAGGCACTAATCACTTGGCTAAGAGGGCACTAATCACGGAGAGGAGCAGGAAATCGTCAAGGAGCTGAGCAAACTGTAATGAAGTGGTTAAGCAGACTCTAAACACGTGACGCAGCAGGCTCTACACCCGTGACTGAGCAGACACAATTTGGGCAGCTCAGCAGACACCAATGGTGCAGCTCAGCAGACACCAATCGTGCAGCTCAGCAGACACCAATCCTGCAGCTCAGCAGGCAATACTCATGGAGCTGAGCAGGCAGGAATCACACAGCTCAGCAGGCAAAGATCAAGGAGCTGAGCAGACTGCCATTAAGTGGCTAAGCAGACTCTAAACACGTGACTCAGCAGGCTTGACACCCGTGACTGAGCACACACGAATCTTGCAGCCCAGCAGACAATACTCCTGGAGCTGAGCAGGCAGGAATCACGCAGCTCAGCGGACAGTAATCAAGGAGCTGAGCAGGCACGAATCACGCAGCTCAGCAGGCAATAATCCTGGAGCTGAGCAAGCAGGAATCACGCAGCTCAGCAGGCAATAAGCAAGAAGCAGAGCAGGCAGGAATCAGGCAGCTCAGCAGCCAATAAGCAAGAAGCTAGCATTCAGGAATCGCGCAGCTCAGCAGGCAACAATCATGGAGCTGAGCTGGCAGGAATCACGCAACTCAGCAGGCAATACTCACGGACCTGAGCAGGCAGGAATCACGCAACTTAGCAGGCAATAATAATTGGAGCTGAAGGCTGTAATGAACTGGATAAGCAGACTCTAATCACGTGATTCAGCCGGCTCCTCTCTGGGGACTGAGCAGGCACTTATTATGCAGCTCAGCAAGCAAAAATCATGGAGCTGAGCAAGCAGGAATCACGCAGCTCAGCAGGCAATAATCATGGAGCTGAGCAAACAGGAATCACGCAGCTCAGCATGCAATAATCAAGAAGCTGAGCAGGCAGGAATCACGCAGCTCAGCAGGCAATAAATATGGAGCTGAGCAAGCAGGAATCACGCAGCTCAGCAGGCAATAATCAAGAAGCTGAGCAGGCAGGAATCACGCAGCTTAGCAGGCAATAATCATGGAGCTGAGCAGACTGTAATGAAGTGGCTAAGCAGACTCTAATCACGTCACTCAGCCGGCTCCTAACCCGGTCTTGAGCAGGCACTAATCACGCAGCTGAGCAGGGACTAATCACACAGCTGATCAGGCACGAGTCAGGCAGCTGAGCAGGGATTAAGCATGCAGCTGAGCAAGCGCTAATCCCTTGATTCAGCAGACCCTGATCACGTGACTGAGCAGGCCCTGATCACGTGGCTGAGCATGCACTGATCACGTGACTGAGCATGCACTGATCACGTGACTGAGAGGCACTGATCACGTGACTGAGAGGCACTGATCACGTGACTGAGCATGCACTGATCACGTGACTGAGAGGCACTGATCACGTGACTGAGAGGCGCTGATCACGTGACTGAGGGGCGCTGATCACGTGACTGAGAGGCGCTGATCACGTGGCTATCATGCACTGATCACGTGCTTCAGGAGGCAATAATCAAAGAGCTGAGCAGGCACTAATCACTTGGCTAAGAGGGCACTAATCACGGAGAGGAGCAGGAAATCGTCAAGGAGCTGAGCAAACTGTAATGAAGTGGTTAAGCAGACTCTAAACACGTGACGCAGCAGGCTCTACACCCGTGACTGAGCAGACACAATTTGGGCAGCTCAGCAGACACCAATGGTGCAGCTCAGCAGACACAAATGGTGCAGCTCAGCAGACACCAATCATGCAGCTCAGCAGGCAATACTCATGGAGCTGAGCAGGCAGGAATCACTCAGCTCAGCAGGCAAAGATCAAGGAGCTGAGCAGACTGCCATTAAGTGGCTAAGCAGACTCTAAACACGTGACTCAGCAGGCTTGACACCCGTGACTGAGCACACACGAATCTTGCAGCCCAGCAGACAATACTCCTGGAGCTGAGCAGGCAGGAATCACGCAGCTCAGCAGACAGTAATCAAGGAGCTGAGCAGGCACGAATCACGCAGCTCAGCAGGCAATAATCCTGGAGCTGAGCAAGCAGGAATCACGCAGCTCAGCAGGCAATAATCAAGAAGCAGAGCAGGCAGGAATCAGGCAGCTCAGCAGCCAATAAGCAAGAAGCTAGCAGTCAGGAATCGCGCAGCTCAGCAGGCAATAATCATGGAGCTGAGCTGGCAGGAATCACGCAACTCAGCAGGCAATACTCACGGACCTGAGCAGGCAGGAATCACGCAACTTAGCAGGCAATCATAATTGGAGCTGAAGGCTGTAATGAACTGGATAAGCAGACTCTAATCACGTGATTCAGCCGGCTCCTCTCTGGGGACTGAGCAGGTACTTATTATGCAGCTCAGCAAGCAAAAATCATGGAGCTGAGCAAGCAGGAATCACGCAGCTCAGCAGGCAACAATCATGGAGCTGAGCAAACAGGAATCACGCAGCTCAGCAGGCAATAATCAAGAAGCTGAGCAGGCAGGAATCACGCAGCTCAGCAGGCAATAAATATGGAGCTGAAAGCAGGAATCACGCAGCTCAGCAGGGCAGGAATCACGCAGCTTAGCAGGCAATAATCATGGAGCTGAGCAGACTGTAATGAAGTGGCTAAGCAGACTCTAATCACGTCACTCAGCCGGCTCCTAACCCGGTCTTGAGCAGGCACTAATCACGCAGCTGAGCAGGGACTAATCACACAGCTGATCAGGCACGAGTCAGGCAGCTGAGCAGGGATTAAGCATGCAGCTGAGCAAGCGCTAATCCCTTGATTCAGCAGACCCTGATCACGTGACTGAGCAGGCCCTGATCACGTGGCTGAGCATGCACTGATCACGTGACTGAGCATGCACTGATCACGTGACTGAGAGGCACTGATCACGTGACTGAGAGGCACTGATCACGTGACTGAGCATGCACTGATCACGTGACTGAGAGGCACTGATCACGTGACTGAGAGGCGCTGATCACGTGACTGAGGGGCGCTGATCACGTGACTGAGAGGCGCTGATCACGTGGCTATCATGCACTGATCACGTGCTTCAGGAGGCAATAATCAAAGAGCTGAGCAGGCACTAATCACTTGGCTAAGAGGGCACTAATCACGGAGAGGAGCAGGAAATCGTCAAGGAGCTGAGCAAACTGTAATGAAGTGGTTAAGCAGACTCTAAACACGTGACGCAGCAGGCTCTACACCCGTGACTGAGCAGACACAATTTGGGCAGCTCAGCAGACACCAATGGTGCAGCTCAGCAGACACAAATGGTGCAGCTCAGCAGACACCAATCATGCAGCTCAGCAGGTAATACTCATGGAGCTGAGCAGGCAGGAATCACTCAGCTCAGCAGGCAAAGATCAAGGAGCTGAGCAGACTGCCATTAAGTGGCTAAGCAGACTCTAAACACGTGACTCAGCAGGCTTGACACCCGTGACTGAGCACACACGAATCTTGCAGCCCAGCAGACAATACTCCTGGAGCTGAGCAGGCAGGAATCACGCAGCTCAGCAGACAGTAATCAAGGAGCTGAGCAGGCACGAATCACGCAGCTCAGCAGGCAATAATCCTGGAGCTGAGCAAGCAGGAATCACGCAGCTCAGCAGGCATAATCAAGAAGCAGAGCAGGCAGGAATCAGGCAGCTCAGCAGCCAATAAGCAAGAAGCTAGCAGTCAGGAATCGCGCAGCTCAGCAGGCAATAATCATGGAGCTGAGCTGGCAGGAATCACGCAACTCAGCAGGCAATACTCACGGACCTGAGCAGGCAGGAATCACGCAACTTAGCAGGCAATAATAATTGGAGCTGAAGGCTGTAATGAACTGGATAAGCAGACTCTAATCACGTGATTCAGCCGGCTCCTCTCTGGGGACTGAGCAGGCACTTATTATGCAGCTCAGCAAGCAAAAATCATGGAGCTGAGCAAGCAGGAATCACGCAGCTCAGCAGGCAATAATCATGGAGCTGAGCAAACAGGAATCACGCAGCTCAGCATGCAACAATCAAGAAGCTGAGCAGGCAGGAATCACGCAGCTCAGCAGGCAATAAATATGGAGCTGAGCAAGCAGGAATCACGCAGCTCAGCAGGCAATAATCAAGAAGCTGAGCAGGCAGGAATCACGCAGCTTAGCAGGCAATAATCATGGAGCTGAGCAGACTGTAATGAAGTGGCTAAGCAGACTCTAATCACGTCACTCAGCCGGCTCCTAACCCGGTCTTGAGCAGGCACTAATCACGCAGCTGAGCAGGGACTAATCACACAGCTGATCAGGCACGAGTCAGGCAGCTGAGCAGGGATTAAGCATGCAGCTGAGCAAGCGCTAATCCCTTGATTCAGCAGACCCTGATCACGTGACTGAGCAGGCCCTGATCACGTGGCTGAGCATGCACTGATCACGTGACTGAGCATGCACTGATCACGTGACTGAGAGGCACTGATCACGTGACTGAGAGGCACTGATCACGTGACTGAGCATGCACTGATCACGTGACTGAGAGGCACTGATCACGTGACTGAGAGGCGCTGATCACGTGACTGAGGGGCGCTGATCACGTGACTGAGAGGCGCTGATCACGTGGCTATCATGCACTGATCACGTGCTTCAGGAGGCAATAATCAAAGAGCTGAGCAGGCACCAATCACTTGGCTAAGAGGGCACTAATCACGGAGAGGAGCAGGAAATCGTCAAGGAGCTGAGCAAACTGTAATGAAGTGGTTAAGCAGACTCTAAACACGTGACGCAGCAGGCTCTACACCCGTGACTGAGCAGACACAATTTGGGCAGCTCAGCAGACACCAATGGTGCAGCTCAGCAGACACAAATGGTGCAGCTCAGCAGACACCAATCATGCAGCTCAGCAGGCAATTATCATGAGCTGAGCAGGCAGGAATCACTCAGCTCAGCAGGCAAAGATCAAGGAGCTGAGCAGACTGCCATTAAGTGGCTAAGCAGACTTAAACACGTGACTCAGCAGGCTTGACACCCGTGACTGAGCACACACGAATCTTGCAGCCCAGCAGTCAATACTCCAGGAGCTGAGCAGGCAGGAATCACGCAGCTCAGCAGACAATAATCAAGGAGCTGAGCAGGCACGAACCACGCAGCTCAGCAGGCAATAATCCTGGAGCTGAGCTGGCAGGAATCACGCAACTCAGCAGGCAATACTCACGGACCTGAGCAGGCAGGAATCACGCAACTTAGCAGGCAATAATTGGAGCTGAAGGCTGTAATGAACTGGATAAGCAGACTCTAATCACGTGATTCAGCGGCTCCTCTCTGGGGACTGAGCAGGCACTTATTATGCAGCTCAGCAAGCAAAAATCATGGAGCTGAGCAAGCAGGAATCACGCAGCTCAGCAGGCAATAATCATGGAGCTGAGCAAACAGGAATCACGCAGCTCAGCATGCAATAATCAAGAAGCTGAGCAGGCAGGAATCACGCAGCTCAGCAGGCACAATATGGAGCTGAGCAAGCAGGAATCACGCAGCTCAGCAGGCAATAATCAAGAAGCTGAGCAGGCAGGAATCACGCAGCTTAGCAGGCAACAATCATGGAGCTGAGCAGACTGTAATGAAGTGGCTAAGCAGACTCTAATCACGTCACTCAGCCGGCTCCTAACCCGGTCTTGAGCAGGCACTAATCACGCAGCTGAGCAGGGACTAATCACACAGCTGATCAGGCACGAGTCAGGCAGCTGAGCAGGGATTAAGCATGCAGCTGAGCAAGCGCTAATCCCTTGATTCAGCAGACCCTGATCACGTGACTGAGCAGGCCCTGATCACGTGGCTGCACTGATCACGTGCACTGATCACGTGACTGAGAGGCACTGATCACGTGACTGAGAGGCGCTGATCACGTGACTGAGGGGCGCTGATCACGTGACTGAGAGGCGCTGATCACGTGGCTATCATGCACTGATCACGTGCTTCAGGAGGCAATAATCAAAGAGCTGAGCAGGCACTAATCACTTGGCTAAGAGGGCACTAATCACGGAGAGGAGCAGGAAATCGTCAAGGAGCTGAGCAAACTGTAATGAAGTGGTTAAGCAGACTCTAAACACGTGACGCAGCAGGCTCTACACCCGTGACTGAGCAGACACAATTTGGGCAGCTCAGCAGACACCAATGGTGCAGCTCAGCAGACAAATGGTGCAGCTCAGCAGACACCAATCATGCAGCTCAGCAGGCAATACTCATGGAGCTGAGCAGGCAGGAATCACTCAGCTCAGCAGGCAAAGATCAAGGAGCTGAGCAGACTGCCATTAAGTGGCTAAGCAGACTCTAAACACGTGACTCAGCAGGCTTGACACCCGTGACTGAGCACACACGAATCTTGCAGCCCAGCAGACAATACTCCTGAGCTGAGCAGGCAGGAATCACGCAGCTCAGCAGACAGTAATCAAGGAGCTGAGCAGGCACGAATCACGCAGCTCAGCAGGCAATATCCTGGAGCTGAGCAAGCAGGAATCACGCAGCTCAGCAGGCAATAATCAAGAAGCAGAGCAGGCAGGAATCAGGCAGCTCAGCAGCCAATAAGCAAGAAGCTAGCAGTCAGGAATCGCGCAGCTCAGCAGGCAATAATCATGGAGCTGAGCTGGCAGGAATCACGCAACTCAGCAGGTACTCACGGACCTGAGCAGGCAGGAATCACGCAACTTAGCAGGCAATAACAATTGGAGCTGAAGGCTGTAATGAACTGGATAAGCAGACTCTAATCACGTGATTCAGCCGGCTCCTCTCTGGGACTGAGCAGGCACTTATTATGCAGCTCAGCAAGCAAAAATCATGGAGCTGAGCAAGCAGGAATCACGCAGCTCAGCAGGCAATAATCATGGAGCTGAGCAAACAGGAATCACGCAGCTCAGCATGCAATAATCAAGAAGCTGAGCAGGCAGGAATCACGCAGCTCAGCAGGCAATAAATATGGAGCTGAGCAAGCAGGAATCACGCAGCTCAGCAGGCAATAATCAAGAAGCTGAGCAGGCAGGAATCACGCAGCTTAGCAGGCAATAATCATGGAGCTGAGCAGACTGTAATGAAGTGGCTAAGCAGACTCTAATCACGTCACTCAGCCGGCTCCTAACCCAGTCTTGAGCAGGCACTAATCACGCAGCTGAGCAGGGACTAATCACACAGCTGATCAGGCACGAGTCAGGCAGCTGAGCAGGGATTAAGCATGCAGCTGAGCAAGCGCTAATCCCTTGATTCAGCAGACCCTGATCACGTGACTGAGCAGGCCCTGATCACGTGGCTGAGCATGCACTGATCACGTGACTGAGCATGCACTGATCACGTGACTGAGAGGCACTGATCACGTGACTGAGAGGCACTGATCACGTGACTGAGCATGCACTGATCACGTGACTGAGAGGCACTGATCACGTGACTGAGAGGCGCTGATCACGTGACTGAGGGGCGCTGATCACGTGACTGAGAGGCGCTGATCACGTGGCTATCATGCACTGATCACGTGCTTCAGGAGGCAATAATCAAAGAGCTGAGCAGGCACTAATCACTTGGCTAAGAGGGCACTAATCACGGAGAGGAGCAGGAAATCGTCAAGGAGCTGAGCAAACTGTAATGAAGTGGTTAAGCAGACTCTAAACACGTGACGCAGCAGGCTCTACACCCGTGACTGAGCAGACACAATTTGGGCAGCTCAGCAGACACCAATGGTGCAGCTCAGCAGACACAAATGGTGCAGCTCAGCAGACACCAATCATGCAGCTCAGCAGGCAATACTCATGGAGCTGAGCAGGCAGGAATCACTCAGCTCAGCAGGCAAAGATCAAGGAGCTGAGCAGACTGCCATTAAGTGGCTAAGCAGACTCTTAAACACGTGACTCAGCAGGCTTGACACCCGTGACTGAGCACACACGAATCTTGCAGCCCAGCAGACAATACTCCTGGAGCTGAGCAGGCAGGAATCACGCAGCTCAGCAGACAGTAATCAAGGAGCTGAGCAGGCACGAATCACGCAGCTCAGCAGGCAATATCCCTGGAGCTGAGCAAGCAGGAATCACGCAGCTCAGCAGGCAATAATCAAGAAGCAGAGCAGGCAGGAATCAGGCAGCTCAGCAGCCAATAAGCAAGAAGCTGCTAGCAGTCAGGAATCGCGCAGCTCAGCAGGCAATAATCATGGAGCTGAGCTGGCAGGAATCACGCAACTCAGCAGGCAATACTCACGGACCTGAGCAGGCAGGAATCACGCAACTTACCAACAATAATTGGAGCTGAAGGCTGTAATGAACTGGATAAGCAGACTCTAATCACGTGATTCAGCCGGCTCCTCTCTGGGACTGAGCAGGCACTTATTATGCAGCTCAGCAAGCAAAAATCATGGAGCTGAGCAAGCAGGAATCACGCAGCTCAGCAGGCAATAATCATGGAGCTGAGCAAACAGGAATCACGCAGCTCAGCATGCAATAATCAAGAAGCTGAGCAGGCAGGAATCACGCAGCTCAGCAGGCAATAAATATGGAGCTGAGCAAGCAGGAATCACGCAGCTCAGCAGGCATAATCAAGAAGCTGAGCAGGCAGGAATCACGCAGCTTAGCAGGCAATAATCATGGAGCTGAGCAGACTGTAATGAAGTGGCTAAGCAGACTCTAATCACGTCACTCAGCCGGCTCCTAACCCGGTCTTGAGCAGGCACTAATCACGCAGCTGAGCAGGGACTAATCACACAGCTGATCAGGCACGAGTCAGGCAGCTGAGCAGGGATTAAGCATGCAGCTGAGCAAGCGCTAATCCCTTGATTCAGCAGACCCTGATCACGTGACTGAGCAGGCCCTGATCACGTGGCTGAGCATGCACTGATCACGTGACTGAGCAGGCACTGATCACGACGTGACTGAGAGGCGCGCTGATCACGTGACTGAGGGGCGCTGATCACGTGACTGAGAGGCGCTGATCACGTGGCTATCATGCACTGATCACGTGCTTCAGGAGGCAATAATCAAAGAGCTGAGCAGGCACTAATCACTTGGCTAAGAGGGCACTAATCACGGAGAGGAGCAGGAAATCGTCAAGGAGCTGAGCAAACTGTAATGAAGTGGTTAAGCAGACTCTAAACACGTGACGCAGCAGGCTCTACACCCGTGACTGAGCAGACACAATTTGGGCAGCTCAGCAGACACCAATGGTGCAGCTCAGCAGACACAAATGGTGCAGCTCAGCAGACACCAATCATGCAGCTCAGCAGGCAATACTCATGGAGCTGAGCAGGCAGGAATCACTCAGCTCAGCAGGCAAAGATCAAGGAGCTGAGCAGACTGCCATTAAGTGGCTAAGCAGACTCTTAAACACGTGACTCAGCAGGCTTGACACCCGTGACTGAGCACACACGAATCTTGCAGCCCAGCAGACAATACTCTGAGCTGAGCAGGCAGGAATCACGCAGCTCAGCAGACAGTAATCAAGGAGCTGAGCAGGCACGAATCACGCAGCTCAGCAGGCAATAATCCTGGAGCTGAGCAAGCAGGAATCACGCAGCTCAGCAGGCAATAACAAGAAGCAGAGCAGGAATCAGGCAGCTCAGCAGCCAATAAGCAAGAAGCTAGCAGTCAGGAATCGCGCAGCTCAGCAGGCAATAATCATGGAGCTGAGCTGGCAGGAATCACGCAACTCAGCAGGCAATACTCACGGACCTGAGCAGGCAGGAATCACGCAACTTAGCAGGCAATAATAATTGGAGCTGAAGGCTGTAATGAACTGGATAAGCAGACTCTAATCACGTGATTCAGCCGGCTCCTCTCTGGGGACTGAGCAGGCACTTATTATGCAGCCCAGCAAGCAAAAATCATGGAGCTGAGCAAGCAGGAATCACGCAGCTCAGCAGGCAATAATCATGGAGCTGAGCAAACAGGAATCACGCAGCTCAGCATGCAATAATCAAGAAGCTGAGCAGGCAGGAATCACGCAGCTCAGCAGGCAATAAATATGGAGCTGAGCAAGCAGGAATCACGCAGCTCAGCAGGCAATAATCAAGAAGCTGAGCAGGCAGGAATCACGCAGCTTAGCAGGCAATAATCATGGAGCTGAGCAGACTGTAATGAAGTGGCTAAGCAGACTCTAATCACGTCACTCAGCCGGCTCCTAACCCGGTCTTGAGCAGGCACTAATCACGCAGCTGAGCAGGGACTAATCACACAGCTGATCAGGCACGAGTCAGGCAGCTGAGCAGGGATTAAGCATGCAGCTGAGCAAGCGCTAATCCCTTGATTCAGCAGACCCTGATCACGTGACTGAGCAGGCCCTGATCACGTGGCTGAGCATGCACTGATCACGTGACTGAGCATGCACTGATCACGTGACTGAGAGGCACTGATCACGTGACTGAGAGGCACTGATCACGTGACTGAGCATGCACTGATCACGTGACTGAGAGGCACTGATCACGTGACTGAGAGGCGCTGATCACGTGACTGAGGGGCGCTGATCACGTGACTGAGAGGCGCTGATCACGTGGCTATCATGCACTGATCACGTGCTTCAGGAGGCAATAATCAAAGAGCTGAGCAGGCACTAATCACTTGGCTAAGAGGGCACTAATCACGGAGAGGAGCAGGAAATCGTCAAGGAGCTGAGCAAACTGTAATGAAGTGGTTAAGCAGACTCTAAACACGTGACGCAGCAGGCTCTACACCCGTGACTGAGCAGACACAATTTGGGCAGCTCAGCAGACACCAATGGTGCAGCTCAGCAGACACAAATGGTGCAGCTCAGCAGACACCAATCATGCAGCTCAGCAGGCAATACTCATGGAGCTGAGCAGGCAGGAATCACTCAGCTCAGCAGGCAAAGATCAAGGAGCTGAGCAGACTGCCATTAAGTGGCTAAGCAGACTCTAAACACGTGACTCAGCAGGCTTGACACCCGTGACTGAGCACACACGAATCTTGCAGCCCAGCAGACAATACTCCTGGAGCTGAGCAGGCAGAATCACGCAGCTCAGCAGACAGTAATCAAGGAGCAGCAGGCACGAATCACGCAGCTCAGCAGGCAATAATCCTGGAGCTGAGCAAGCAGGAATCACGCAGCTCAGCAGGCAATAATCAAGAAGCAGAGCAGGCAGGAATCAGGCAGCTCAGCAGCCAATAAGCAAGAAGCTAGCAGTCAGGAATCGCGCAGCTCAGCAGGCAATAATCATGGAGCTGAGCTGGCAGGAATCACGCAACTCAGCAGGCAATACTCACGGACCTGAGCAGGCAGGAATCACGCAACTTAGCAGGCAATAATAACTGGAGCTGAAGGCTGTAATGAACTGGATAAGCAGACTCTAATCACGTGATTCAGCCGGCTCCTCTCTGGGGACTGAGCAGGCACTTATTATGCAGCTCAGCAAGCAAAAATCATGGAGCTGAGCAAGCAGGAATCACGCAGCTCAGCAGGCAATAATCATGGAGCTGAGCAAACAGGAATCACGCAGCTCAGCATGCAATAATCAAGAAGCTGAGCAGGCAGGAATCACGCAGCTCAGCAGGCAATAAATATGGAGCTGAGCAAGCAGGAATCACGCAGCTCAGCAGGCAATAATCAAGAAGCTGAGCAGGCAGGAATCACGCCAGCTTAGGCAATAATCATGGAGCTGAGCAGACTGTAATGAAGTGGCTAAGCAGACTCTAATCACGTCACTCAGCCGGCTCCTAACCCGGTCTTGAGCAGGCACTAATCACGCAGCTGAGCAGGGACTAATCACACAGCTGATCAGGCACGAGTCAGGCAGCTGAGCAGGGATTAAGCATGCAGCTGAGCAAGCGCTAATCCCTTGATTCAGCAGACCCTGATCACGTGACTGAGCAGGCCCTGATCACGTGGCTGAGCATGCACTGATCACGTGACTGAGAGGCACTGATCACGTGACTGAGAGGCGCTGATCACGTGACTGAGGGGCGCTGATCACGTGACTGAGAGGCGCTGATCACGTGGCTATCATGCACTGATCACGTGCTTCAGGAGGCAATAATCAAAGAGCTGAGCAGGCACTAATCACTTGGCTAAGAGGGCACTAATCACGGAGAGGAGCAGGAAATCGTCAAGGAGCTGAGCAACTGTAATGAAGGTTAAGCAGACTCTAAACACGTGACGCAGCAGGCTCCTACACCCGTGACTGAGCAGACACAATTTGGGCAGCTCAGCAGACACCAATGGTGCAGCTCAGCAGACACCAACGTGCAGCTCAGCAGGCAGCCAGCATGGAGCTGGAGTGAGCAGGCAGGAATCACACAGCTCAGCAGGCAAAGATCAAGGAGCTGAGCAGCAGAATCTCGCAGCTCAGCTGGCAAAAATCAAGGAGCTGGAGCAGACTGCCATTAAGTGGTTAAGCAGACTCTAAACACGTGACTCAGCAGGCTTGACACCCGTGACTGAGCACACACGAATCTTGCAGCCCAGCAGCACAATCTCCTGGAGCTGAGCAGGCAGGAATCACGCAGCTCAGCAGGCACAATCCTCTGAGCAAGGCAGGAATCAGGCAGCTCAGCAGCCAATAAGCAAGAAGCTAGCAGTCAGAATCGCGCAGCTCTCAGCAGGCATAATCATGGAGCTGAGCTGGCAGGAATCACACAACTCAGCAGGCAATACTCACGGACCTGAGCAGGCAGGAATCACT
>NW_026894564.1:0-109639 GCF_032452875.1 Bos javanicus
TGATTCCTGTCTGCTCATCTGCTTGACAATTTGCCAGCTGTGCTGCACGATTCCTGCCTGCTCAGCTGCTTGATTATTGCCAGCTGAGCAGCATGATTCCTCCACTGAGTTCACATGATTATTGCCTGCTGACTGTTTGATTTGTGCCTACTCAGCTCTTTGTTTATTGCCTCCAGAGGCACATGATCAGTGTATGATAGCAGACATGATCAGCGCATGATCAGTCACATGATCAGGCATGATAAGTCACGTGATCAGTACATGATAGTCATGTGATCAGTGCATGCTCAGTCACGGTATCAGTGCATGATCAGCCGTGATCAGTGCATGATCTGTCACAAGATTAGTGACATGATCAGCCACGTGATCAGTGCACGGGCAGTCATGTGATCAGTGCATGATATAGACGTGAACAGTGCATGATCAGTCGTGATCAGTGCATGATAGCCACGTGATCAGTGCATGATCAGTCACGTGATCGGTGCATGATGTCACGTGACCAGTGCATGGTAGCCATGATCATTGCATGATCAGCCACGTGATCAGTGCATGATAACCACGTGATCAGTGCATGATCAGTCACGTGATCAGTGCATGGTCAGCTGTGATCAGTGCATGATCAGCCACGTGATCAGTGCATGATAGCCACGTGATCAGTGCATGATCAGCCACGTGATCAGTGCATGATCAGTCACGTGATCAGTGCATGATCAGCCACGTGATCAGTGCATGATAACCACGTGATCAGTGCATAGAGCCACGTGATCAGTTGCATGAACACGTGATCAGTGCATGATCAGCCACGTGATCAGTGCATGATGAGCCACGTGATCAGTGCAGGATCAATTACGTGATCAGTGCATGATCAGTCACGTGACCAGTACATGGTTGCTACGTGATCGTTGCATGATCAGCCACGTGAGCAGTGCACGATAGCCACGTGGTCAGTGCATGATCGAGTCCACGTGATCAGTACATGATCAGTCGTGAACAGTGCATGATCATTTACGTGATCTTTGCATGATCAGTCACGTTACCAGTATATGGTTTACGTGATCATTCCATGACGAGCCACGTGAGCAGTGCATGATAGCCACGTGATGTGGCATGGAGTTCGTGAGCGGTGATCAGCGTGATCAGTGCATGATGTGCCACGTGATCAGTGCATGATAGTCACGTGACAGGTGTGTGATCAACGTGAACAGTGCATGTTCAGCCGCGTGATCAGTGCATGATAGCCACGTGATCAGTGCATGATCAGTTACGTGAGCAGTGTATGATCAGCCACGTGATCAGTGCATGGTCAGACACGTGAACAGTGTATGATCAGCCACGTGATCAGTGCATGATATCCAAGTGATCAGTGCACGTGATCATCACGTGATCAGTGTATGATCAGCCACGTGAACAGTGCATGCTCAGTCACGTGATCTGGGCCTGCTGAGCTGCGTGATTACTGTCTGCTCATCTGCGATTGCCAGCTGAGCTGCACGATTCCTGCCTGTCATCTGCTTGACAATTGCCAGCTGTGCTGCGTAATTCCTGCCTGCTCAGCTGCTTGATTATTGCCAGCTGAGCAGCATGATTCCTCACACCTGAGTTCCATGATTACCTGCTGACTGTTTGATTCGTGCCTACTCAGCTCTTTGTTTATTGCCTCCAGAGGCACATGATCAGTGTATGATAGCAAACATGATCAGCGCATGATCAGTCACATGATCAGCGCCATTAAGTCACGTGATCACTACATGATAGTCATGTGATCAGTCCATGCTCAGTCACGTATCAGTGCATGATCAGCCACGTGATCAGTGCATGATCTGTCACAAGATTAGTGTATGATCATCCACGTGATCAGTGCATGCGGGCAGTCATGTGATCAGTGCATGATATAGGCGTGAACAGTGCATGATCAGTCTCGTGATCAGTGCATGATAGCCACGTGATCAGTGCATGGTCAGTCACCTGATGGGTGTCATGAGTCATTCACGTGACCTGTACATAGTAGCTACATGATCATTGCATGATCAGCCACGTGAGTAGTTCATGATAGCCACGTGATCACTGCATGATCAGTCACGTGATCAGTGCATGATCGGTCATGTGACCAGTACATGGTACTGCGTGATCATGGCATGATCAGCCACGTGAGCAGTGCATGATAGCCACGTGATCAGTGCATGATCAGACACGAGATCAGTGCATGATCAGTCACGTGATCAGTGCATGATCAGCCACGTGATCAGTGCATGACCAGGCGCGTGATCAGTGTATGTCCAGCAAGTGATCAGTGCATGATAGCCACGTGATCAGTGCATGATCAGTCACGTGATCAGTGCATGATCAGTTATGTGATCAGTGTATGATCAGCCACGTGATCAGTGCATGATCAGCCACATGATCAGTGCATGATCAATTACGTGATCAGTGCATGATCAGTCACGTGACCAGTACATGGTAGCTAGTGATCATTGCCTGATCAGCCACGTGATCAGTGCATGATAGCCACGTGATCAGTGCATGATAGCCACGTGATCAGTGCATGATCAGTCATGTGATACGCGTGTGATCAGCCACGTGATCAGTGCATGATATCCACGTGATCAGTGCATGACAGCCACGTGATCAGTGCATGAGCCACGTGATCAGTGCATGATCAGTCACGTGATACATGTGTGATCAGCCACGTGATCAGTGCATGATGAGCCACGTGATCGGTGCAGGATCAATTACGTGATCAGTGCATGATCAGTCACGTGACCAGTACATGGTTGCTACATGATCGTTGCATGATCAGCCACGTGAGCAGAGCATGATAGCCACGTGGTCAGTGCATGATCAGTCACGATCAGTACATGATCAGTCACGTGAACAGTGCATGATCATTTACGTGATCTTTGCATGATCAGTCACGTTACCAGTATATGGTTGCTACGTGATCATTCCGCATGACGAGCCACGTGAGCAGTGCATGATACCACGTGATGTGTGCATGAGTTACGTGAGCAGAGTATGATCAGCCACGTGATCAGTGCATGAGTGCCACGTGATCAGTGCATGATATGTCGCGTGACAGGTGTGTGATCAGCCACGTGAACAGTGCATGTTCAGCCACGTGATCAGTGCATGATAGCCACGTGATCAGTGCATGATCAGTTACGTGAGCAGTGTGAAGTCAGCTACGTGATCAGTGCATGATCAGTCGCGTGACCAGTGCATGATCAGCCACGTGATCAGTGCATGATCAGCCACGTGATCAGTGCATGATCAGCACGTGATCAGTGCATGATCAGCCACGTGATGGTCATGATCAGTCACGTGATCAGTGCATGATCAGCCACGTGATCAGTGCATGATCATCACGTGATCAGTGCATGATCAGCCACGTGATCAGTGCATGACCAGACACGTGATCAGTGTATGTCCAGCCAAGTGATCAGTGCATGATAGCCGTGATCAGTGCATGATCAGTCACGTGATCAGTGCATGATCAATTATGTGATCAGTGTATGATCAGCCACGTGATCAGTGCATGATCAGCCACATGATCAGTGCATGATCAATTACGTGCTCAGTGCATGATCATTCACGTGACCAGTACATGGTAGCCTGAGTCATTGCCTGATAAGCCACGTGATCAGTGCATGATAGCCACGTGATCAGTGCATGATAGCCACGTGATCAGTGCATGATCAGTCATGTGATGTGCTACGTGATCAGCCACATGATCAGTGCATGATATCCACGTGATCAGTGCATGACAGCCACGTGATCAGTGCATGAGGCACGGGATCAGTGCATGATCAGTCACGTGATACATGTGTGATCAGCCCGTGATCAGTGCATGATGAGCCACGTGATCAGTGCAGGATCAATTACGTGATCAGTGCATGATCAGCACGTCGTACATGGTTGCTACGTGATCGGTGCATGATCAGCCACGTGAGCAGAGCATGATAGCCACGTGGTCAGTGCATGATCAGTCACGTGATCAGTACATGATCAGTCACGTGAACAGTGCATGATCATTTACGATGATCTGCATGATCAGTCACGTTACCAGTATATGGTTGCTACGTGATCATTCCATGACGAGCCACGTGAGCAGTGCATGATAGCCACGTGATGTGTGCATGAGTTATGTGAGCAGAGTATGATCAGCCACGTGATCAGTGCATGAGTGCACGTGATCAGTGCATGATATGTCACGTGACAGGTGTGTGATCAGCCACGTGAACAGTGCATGTTCAGCCACGTGATCAGTGCATTGACAGCCACGTGATCAGTGCATGATCAGTTAAGTGAGCAGTGTATGATCAGCCACGTGATCAGTGCATGGTCAGAACCACGTGAACAGTGCATGATCAGCCACGTGATCAGTGCATGATAGCCAAGTGATCAGTGCATGATCATCCGTGATCAGTGTATGATCAGCCACGTGAACGGTGCATGCTCAGTCACGTGATCTGGGCCTGCTGAGCTGCGTGATTACTGTCTGCTCATCTGCTTGACAATTGCCAGCTGAGCTGCACGATTCCTGCCTGTCATCTGCTTGACAATTGCTCCTTTGTGAATTATTGCCAGCTGAGCAGCATGACCTCACACCTGAGTTCCATGATTATTGCCTGCTGACTGTTTGATTCGTGCCTACTCAGCTCTTTGTTTATTGCCTCCAGAGGCACATGATCAGTGTATGATAGCAAACATGATCAGCGCATGTGATCAGTCACATGATCAGCGCCATTAAGTCACGTGATCACTACATGATAGTCATGTGATCAGTCCATGCTCAGTCACGGTATCAGTGCATGATCAGCCACGTGATCAGTGCATGATCTGTCACAAGATCAGTGTATGATCATCCACGTGATCAGTGCATGGCAGTCATGTGATCAGTGCATGATATAGTGAACAGTGCATGATCAATCTCGTGATCAGTGCATGATAGCCACGTGATCAGTGCATGATCAGTCACGTGATGGGTGCATGATCATTCACGTGACCTGTACATGGTAGCTACGTGATCATTGCATGATCAGCCACGTGAGTAGTTCATGATAGCCACGTGATCACTGCATGATCAGTCACGTGATCAGTGCATGATCAGTCACGTGATCAGTGCATGATCAGCCACGTGATCAGTGCATGATCAACACGTGATCAGTGCATGATCAGCCACGTGATCAGTGCATGATAGCCACGTGATCAGTGCATGATCAGTCACGTGATCAGTGCATGATCAGTTGCGTGATCAGTGTATGATCAGCCGTGATCAGTGCATGATCTTCAGCCACGTAGTGCATGATCAATCACGTGATCAGTGCATGATCAGTCGCAGTGATCAGTATGGTAGCTACGTGATCAGTGCATGATCAGCCACGTGATCAGTGCATGATAGCCACGTGATCAGTGCATGATAGCCACGTGATCAGTGCCTGATCAGTCATGTGATCAGTGCATGATCAGCCACGTGATCAGTGCATGATAGCCACGTGATCAGTGCATGATCATTTACGTGATGTGCATGATCAGTCACGTGATCAGTGCATGGTACACGTGATCGGTGCATGATCAGCCACGTGATCGTGCGCGTGCATGTGACGTGTGGATCAGTGCATGATCAGACATGGTCAGCCGTGATCAGTACATGGGCATAGTGATCAGTGTGATAGCCACGTGACAGTGCATGATCAGCCACGTGATCAGTGCATGATCAGCCATGGATCAGTGCATGATAGCCACGTGATCAGTGCATGATCAGCCGCGTGAGCAGTGCATGATCAGCCACGTGATCAGTGCATGATCAGTCACGTGATCAGTGCATGTAGCCACGTGATCAGTGCATGATCAGCGTGATCAGTGCATGATAGTCACGTGATCAGTGCATGATCAGCCACGAGACAGTGCGATCAGCCACGTGATCAGTGCATGATCGAGCCACGTGATCAGTGCATGATCAGTCACGTGATCAGTGCATGATCAGCCACGTGATCAGTGCATGATCAGCACGTGATCAGTGCATTCACAGCAGTAGACCCGTGCATGATAGCCACGTGATCAGTGCATGATCAGTCACGTGATCAGTGCATGATCAGTCACGTGATCAGTGCATGATCAGCCACGTGATCAGTCATGATCGCCACGTGATCAGTGCATGATCAATTACGTGATCAGTGCATGATCATTCGTGACCAGTACAAGGTAGCTACGTGATCATTGCCTGATAAGCCACGTGATCAGTGCATGATAGCCACGTGATCAGTGCATGATAGCCGTGATCAGTGCATGATCAGTCATGTGATACGTGTGTGATCAGCCACATGATCAGTGCATGATATCCGCGTGATCAGTGCATGACAGCCACGTGATCAGTGCATGATGAGCCGCGTGATCAGTGCATGATCAGTCACGTGATACATGTGATCGGCCACGTGATCAGTGCATGATGAGCCACGTGATCAGTGCATGATCAATTACGTGATCAGTGCATGATCAGTCACGTGACCAGTGCATGGTTGCTACGTGATAGTTGCATGATCAGCCACGTGAGCAGAGCATGATAGCCACGTGGTCAGTGCATGATCAGTGCGTGATCAGTACATGATCAGTCACGTGAACAGTGCATGATCATTGATCTTTGCATGATCAGTCACGTTACCAGTATATGGTTGCTCACGTGATCATTCCATGACGAGCCACGTGAGCAGTGCATGATAGCCACGTGATGTGTGGTTATGTGAGCAGAGTATGATCAGCCACGTGATCAGTGCATGAGTGCCACCAGATCAGTGCATGATATGTCACGTGATCAGTGTGTGATCAGCCACGTGAACAGTGCATGTTCAGCCACGTGATCAGTGCATGATAGCCACGTGATCAGTGCATGATCAGTTACGTGAGCAGTGTATGAACAGCCACGTGATCAGTGCATGGTCAGACACGTGAACAGTGTATGATCAGCCACGTGATCAGTGCATGATATCCAAGTGATCAGTGCATGATCAGTCCCGTGATCAGTGTATGATCAGCCACGTGATCAGTGCATGCTCAGTCACGTGATCTGGGCCTGCTGAGCTGCGTGATTACTGTCTGCTCATCTGCTTGACAATTGCCAGCTGAGCTGCACGAATTCCTGCCTGCTCAGCTGCTTGATTATTGCCAGCTGAGCAGCATGATTCCTCACCTGAGTTCCATGATTATTGCTGCTGACTGTTTGATTCGTGCCTACTCAGCTCTTTGTTTATTGCCTCCAGAGGCACATGATCAGTGTATGATAGCAAACATGATCAGCGCAGATCAGTCACATGATCAGCGCCATTAAGTCACGTGATCACTGCATGATAGTCATGTGATCAGTCCATGCTCAGTCACGGTATCAGTGCATGATCAGCCACGTGATCAGTGCATGATCTGTCACAAGATTAGTGTATGATCATCCGTGATCAGTGCACGGGCAGTCATGTGATCAGTGCATGATATAGGCGTGAACAGTGCATGATCAGTCTCGTGATCGAGTGCATGATAGCCACGTGATCAGTGCATGATCACCTGATGGGTGTATGATCATTCACGTGACCTGTACATGGTAGCTACATGATCTTGCATGATCAGCCACGTGAGTAGTTCATGATAGCCACGTGATCACTGCATGATCAGTCACGTGATCAGTGCATGATCAGTCACGTGACCAGTACATGGTAGCTGCGTGATCGTAGCATGATCAGCCACGTGAGCAGTGCATGATAGCCGCACGTGATCAGTGCATGATCAGGATCACGTGATCAGTGCATGATCAGTCACGTGATCAGTGCATGATCAGCCACGTGATCAGTGCATGATCAGACGTGATCAGTGTATGATCAGCCACGTGATCAGTGCATGATCAGCCGTGATCAGTGCATGGTCAGTCACGTGATCATTGCATGATCAGCCGATCGTGTGTGATCAGCCACGTGATCAGTGCATGATCAGCCACGTGATCAGTGCATGATCAGCCACGTCGATACGATCAGTCCATGATGCCGTGATCTGTGCAGTCAGTACATGTCAGTGCATGATCACACGTGATCAGTGCATGATGCATCCACGTGATCAGTGCATGACAGCCACGTGATCAGTGCATGAGAGCCACGGGATCAGTGCATGATCAGTCGTGATACATGTGTGATCAGCCACGTGATCAGTGCATGATGAGCCACGTGATCAGTGCAGGATCAATTACGTGATCAGTGCATGATCAGTCACGTGACCAGTACATGGTTGCTACGTGATCGTTGCATGATCAGCCACGTGAGAGAGCATGATAGCCACGTGGTCAGTGCATGATCAGTCACGTGATCAGTACATGATCAGTCACGTGAACAGTGCATGATCATTCGTGATCTTTGCATGATCAGTCACGTTACCAGTATATGGTTGCTACGTGATCTATTCCATGACGAGCCACGTGAGCAGTGCATGATAGCCGCGTGATGTGTGCATGAGTTACGTGAGCAGTATGATCAGCCACGTGATCAGTGCATGAGTGCCACGTGATCAGTGCATGATATGTCCACGTGACAGGTGTGTGATCAGCCACGTGAACAGTGCATGTTCAGCCACGTGATCAGTGCATGATAGCCACGTGATCAGTGCATGATCAGTTACGTGAGCAGTGTATGATCAGCCACGTGATCAGTGCATGGTCAGACACGTGAACAGTGTATGATCAGCCACGTGATCAGTGCATGATATCCAAGTGATCAGTGCATGATCATCACGTGATCAGTGTATGATCAGCCACGTGAACAGTGCATGCTCAGTCACGTGATCAGGGCCTGCTGAGCTGCGTGATTACTGTCTGCTCATCTGCTTGACAATTGCCAGCTGAGCTGCACGATTCCTGCCTGTCATCTGCTTGACAATTGGCTGTGCACTGCGTTCCTGCTCAGCTGCTTGATTACAGCTGAGCAGCATGATTCCTCACCTGAGTTCCATGATTATTGCCTGCTGACTGTTTGATCCGTGCCTACTCAGCTCTTTGTTTTTTGCCTCCAGAGGCACATGATCAGTGTATGATAGCAAACATGATCAGCGCATGATCAGTCACATGATCAGCGCCATTAAGTCACGTGATCACTACATGATAGTCATGTGATCAGTCCATGCTCAGTCACGGTATCAGTGCATGATCAGCCACGTGATCCGTGCATGATCTGTCACAAGATTAGTGTATGATCATGCACGTGATCAGTGCACGATCATGTGATCAGTGCATGATATGCGTGGTAACAGTGCATGATCAGTCTACGTGATCAGTGCATGATAGCCACGTGATCAGTGCATGATCAGTCACCTGATGGGTGTATGATCATTCACGTGACCAGTACATAGTAGCTACATGATCATTGCGTGATCAGCCACGTGAGTAGTGCACGATAGCCACGTGATCACTGTGATCAGTCACGTGATCAGTGCATGATCAGTCATGTGACCAGTACATGGTAGCTGCGTGATCATGGCATGATCAGCCACGTGAGCAGTGCATGATAGCCACGTGATCAGTGCATGATCAGACCCGAGATCAGTGCATGATCGGTCACGTGATCGGTGCATGATCAGCCGCGTGATCAGTGCATGACCAGCACGTGATCAGTGTATGTCAGCCACGTGATCAGTGCATGATAGCCACGTGATCAGTGCATGATCAGTCACGTGATCAGTGCATGATCAGTCATGTGATCAGTGGTCAGCCACGTGATCAGTGCATGATCAGCCACATGATCAGTGCATGATCAATTACGTGCTCAGTGCATGATCAGTCACGTGACAGTACATGTGCTCACGTGATCATTGCCTGATCAGCCACGTGATCAGTGCATGATAGCCACGTGATCAGTGCATGATAGCCACGTGATCAGTGCATGATCAGTCATGTGATACGTGTGTGATCAGTCACGTGATCAGTGCATGATATCCACGTGATCAGTGCATGACAGCCACGTGATCAGTGCATGAGAGCCACGGGATCAGTGCATGATCAGTCACGTGATACATGTGTGATCAGCCACGTGATCAGTGCATGATGAGCCACGTGATCAGTGCAGGATCAATTACGTGATCAGTGCATGATCAGTCACGTGACCAGTGCATGGTTGCTACGTGATCGTTGCATGATCAGCCACGTGAGCAGAGCATGATAGCCACGTGGTCAGTGCATGATCAGTCACGTGATCGGTACATGATCAGTCACGTGAACAGTGCATGATCATTTACGTGATCTTTGCATGATCAGTCACGTTACCGGTATATGGTTGCTACGTGATCATTCCATGACGAGCCACGTGAGCAGTGCATGATAGCCACGTGATGTGTGCATGATTCGTGAGCAGAGTATGATCAGCCACGTGATCAGTGCATGAGTACCACGTGATCAGTGCATGATATGTCACGTGACAGGTGCATGATCAGCCACGTGAACGGTGCATGTTCAGCCACGTGATCAGTGCATGATAGCCACGTGATCAGTGCATGATCAGTTACGTGAGCAGTGTATGATCAACCACGTGATCAGTGCACGATCAGACACGTGAACAGTGTATGATCAGCCACGTGATCAGTGCATGATATCCAAGTGATCAGTGCATGATCATTACGTGATCAGTGTATGATCAGCCACGTGAACAGTGCATGCTCAGTCACGTGATCTGGGCCTGCTGAGCTGCGTGATTCCTGTCTGCTCATCTGCTTGACAATTGCCAGCTGAGCTGGTAATTCCTGCCTGCTCAGCTGCTTGATTATTGCCAGCTGAGCAGCATGATTCCTCACACCTGTGTTCCATGATTATTGCCTGCTGACTGTTTGATTCGTGCCTACTCAGCTCTTTGTTTATTGCCTCCAGAGGCACATGATCAGTGTATGATAGCAAACATGATCAGCGCATGATCAGTCACATGATCAGCGCCATTAAGTCACGTGATCACTACATGATAGTCATGTGATCAGTCCATGCTCAGTCACGGTATCAGTGCATGATCAGCCACGTGATCAGTGCATGATCTGTCACAAAATTAGTGTATGATCATCCACGTGATCAGTGCACGGGCAGTCATGTGATCAGTGCATGATATAGGCGTGAACAGTGCATGATCAGTCTCGTGATCAGTGCATGATAGCCACGTGATCAGTGCATGATCAGTCACCTGATGGGTGTATGATCATTCACGTGACCTGTACATGGTAGATACATGATCATTGCATGATCAGCCACATGAGTAGTTCATGATAGCCACGTGATCACTGCATGATCAGTCATGTGACCAGTACATGGTAGCTGCGTGATCATTGCATGATCAGCCACGTGAGCAGTGCATGATAGCCACGTGATCAGTGCATGATCAACACGAGATCAGTGCATGATCATCACGTGATCAGTGCATGATCAGGCACGTGATCAGTGCATGACCAGCCACGTGATCAGTGCTCATGATCAGCCACGTGATCAGTGCATGATCAGCCACGTGATCAGTGCATGATCAGCCACGTGATCAGTGCATGATGAGCCACGTGATCAGTGCAGGATCAATTACGTGATCAGTGCATGATCAGTCACGTGACCAGTACATGGTTGCTACGTGATCGTTGCATGATCAGCCACGTGAGCAGAGCATGATAGCCACGTGGTCAGTGCATGATCAGTCACGTGATCAGTACATGATCAGTCACGTGAACAGTGCATGATCATTTACGTGATCTTTGCATGATCAGTCACGTTACCAGTATATGGTTGCTTCGTGATCATTCCATGATGAGCCACGTGAACAGTGCATGATAGCCGCGTGATGTGTGCATGAGTTACGTGAGCAGAGTATGATCAACCACGTGATCAGTGCATGAGTGCCACGTGATCAGTGCATGATATGTCACGTGACAGGTGTGTGATCAGCCACGTGGACAGTGCATGTTCAGCCACGTGATCAGTGCATGATAGCCACGTGATCAGTGCATGATCAGTTACGTGAGCAGTGCATGATCAGCCACGTGATCAGTGCATGGTCAGACGCGTGAACAGTGTATGATCAGCCACGTGATCAGTGCATGATATCCAAGTGATCAGTGCATGATCATCACGTGATCAGTGTATGATCAGCCACGTGAACAGTGCATGCTCAGTCACGTGATCTGGGCCTGCTGAGCTGCGTGATTACTGTCTGCTCATCTGCTTGACAATTGCCAGCTGAGCTGCACGATTCCTGCCTGTCATCTGCTTGACAATTGCCAGCTGTGCTGCGTAATTCCTGCCTGCTCAGCTGCTTGATTATTGCCAGCTGAGCAGCATGATTCCTCACACCTGAGTTCCATGATTATTGCCTGCTGACTGTTTGATTCGTGCTCTCAGCTCTTTGTTTATTGCCTCCAGAGGCACATGATCAGTGTATGATAGCAAACATGATCAGCGCATGATCAGTCACATGATCAGCGCCATTAAAGTCACGTGATCACTACATGATAGTCATGTGATCAGTCCATGCTCAGTCACGGTATCAGTGCATGATCAGCCACGTGATCAGTGCATGATCTGTCACAAGATGAGTGTATGATCATCCACGTGATCAGTGCATCGAGTCATGTGATCAGTGCATGATATAGACGTGAACAGTGCATGATCAGTCTCGTGATCAGTGCATGATAGCCACGTGATCAGTGCATGATCAGTCACCTGATGGGTGTATGATCATTCACGTGACCTGCATGATCTTCATGTCATGCATGATCAGCCACGTGAAGTTCATGATAGCCACGTGATCACTGCATGATCAGTCACGTGATCAGTGCATGATCAGTCATGTGACCAGTACATGGTAGCTGCGTGATCATGGCATGATCAGCCACGTGAGCAGTGCATGATAGCCACGTGATCAGTGCATGATCAGTCACGAGATCAGTGCATGATCAGTCACGTGATCAGTGCATGATCAGCCACGTGATCAGTGCATGACCAGGCACGTGATCAGTGTATGTCAGCCAAGTGATCAGTGCATGATAGCCACGTGATCAGTGCATGATCAGTCACGTGATCAGTGCATGATCAGTTACGTGATCAGTGCATGATCAGCCACGTGATCAGTGCATCATCACATGATCAGTGCATGATCGTTACGTGATCAGTGCATGATCAGTCACGTGATCAGTACATGATAGCTGCGTGATCATTGCATGATCAGTCACGTGATCAGTGCATGATAGCCACGTGATCAGTGCATGATAGCCCGTGATCAGTGCATGATCATCATGATGTGTGTGATCAGCCACGTGATCAGTGCATGATATCCACGTGATCAGTGCATGACAGCCGCGTGATCAGTGCATGAGAGCCACGGGATCAGTGCATGATCAGTCACGTGATACATGTGTGATCAGCCACGTGATCAGTGCATGATGAGCCACGTGATCAGTGCAGGATCAATTGCGTGATCAGTGCATGATCAGTCACGTGACCAGTACGGTTGCTCGTGATGAGTGCATGATCAGCCACGTGACAGAGCATGATAGCCACGTGGTCGGTGCATGATCAGTCACGTGATCAGTGCATGATCAGTCACGTGAACAGTGCATGATCATTCGTGATCTTTGCATGATAGTCACGTTACCAGTATATGGTTGCTCGTGATCATTCCATGACAGCCACGTGAGCAGTGCATGATAGCCACGTGATGTGTGCATGATTCGTGAGCAGACTATGATCAGCCACGGATCAGTGCATGAGTCACGTGATCAGTGCATGATATGTCACGTGACAGGTGTGTGATCAACCACGTGAACAGTGCATGATCAGCCACGTGATCAGTGCATGATCGCCACGTGATCAGTGCATGATCAGTTGCGTGATCAGTGCATGATCAGCCACGTGATCAGTGCATGATCAGTCACGTGATCAGTGCATGATAGCTGCGTGATCATGCATGATCAGTCACGTGATCAGTGCATGATAGCCACGTGATCAGTGCATGATCAGTCACGTGATCAGTGCATGATCAGTCACGTGATCAGTGCATGATCAGACACGTGATCAGTGCATGATCAGTCACGTGATCAGTGCATGATCAGCCACGTGATCAGTGCATGATCAGGCACGTGATCAGTGCATGATCAGCCAAGTGATCAGTGCATGATAGCCACGTGATCAGTGCATGATCAGTCGCATGATCAGTGCATGATCAGTTATGTGATCAGTGTATGATCAGCCACGTGATCAGTGCATGATCAGCCACATGATCAGTGCATGATCAATTACGTGCTCAGTGCATGATCAGTTACGTGACCAGTACATGGTAGCTACGTGATCATTGCCTGATAAGCCACGTGATCTGTGCATGATAGCCACGTGATCAGTGCATGATAGCCACGTGATCAGTGCATGATCAGTCATGTGATCGTGTGATCAGCCACGTGATCAGTGCATGATATCCCGTGATCAGTGCATGACCGTGATCAGTGCATGAGAGCCACGTGATCAGTGCATGATCAGTCACGTGATACATGTGTGATCAGCCACGTGATCAGTGCATGATGAGCCACGTGATCAGTGCAGGATCAATTACGTGATCAGTGCATGATCAGTCACGTGACCAGTACATGGTTGCTACGTGATCGTTGCATGATCAGCCACGTGAGCAGAGCATGATAGCCACGTGATCAGTGCATGATCAGTCACGTGATCAGTACATGATCAGTCACGTGAACAGTGCATGATCATTTACGTGATCTTTGCATGATCAGTCACGTGACCAGTATATGGTTACTCGTGATCATTCCATGACGAGCCACGTGAGCGGTGCATGATAGCCACGTGATGTGTGCATGATTACGTGAGCAGAGTATGATCAGCCACGTGATCAGTGCATGAGTGCCGCGTGATCAGTGCATGATGTCACGTGACAGGTGTGATCAGCCACGTGAACAGTGCATGTTCAGCCACGTGATCAGTGCATGATAGCCACGTGATCAGTGCATGATCAGTTACGTGAGCAGTGTATGATCAGCCACGTGATCAGTGCATGGTCAGACACGTGAACAGTGTATGATCAGCCACGTGATCAGTGCATGATATCCAAGTGATCAGTGCATGATCATCACGTGATCAGTGTATGATCAGCCACGTGAACAGTGCATGCTCAGTCACGTGATCTGGGCCTGCTGAGCTGCGTGATTACTGTCTGCTCATCTGCTTGACAATTGCCAGCTGAGCTGCACGACTGCCTGCTCAGCTGCTTGATTATTGCCAGCTGAGCAGCATGATTCCTCACACCTGAGTTCCATGATTATTGCCTGCTGACTGTTTGATTCGTGCCTACTCAGCTCTTTGTTTATTGCCTCCAGAGGCACATGATCAGTGTATGATAGCAAACATGATCAGCGCATGATCAGTCACATGATCAGCGCCATTAAGTCACGTGATCACTACATGATAGTCATGTGATCAGTCCATGCTCAGTCACGGTATCAGTGCATGATCAGCCACGTGATCAGTGCATGATCTGTCACAAGATTAGTGTATGATCATCCACGTGATCAGTGCATGGGCGGTCATGTGATCAGTGCATGATATAGGCGTGAACAGTGCATGATCAGTCTCGTGATCAGTGCATGATAGCCACGTGATCAGTGCATGATCAGTCACCTGATGGGTGTATGATCATTCACGTGACCTGTATGGTAGCTACATGATCATTGCATGATCAGCCACGTGAGTGGTTCATGATAGCCACGTGATCACTGCATGATCAGTCACGTGATCAGTGCATGATCAGTCACGTGATCAGTGTGATCAGCCACGTGATCAGTGCATGATCAGCCACGTGATCAGTGCATGATCAGCCACGTGATCAGTGCATGATCAGCACGTGATCAGTGCATGATCAGTCACGTGATCAGTGCATGATCAGTCACGTGATCAGTGCATGATCAGCCACGTGATCAGTGCATGATCAGCCACGTGATCAGTGCATGATCAAGTACGTGCTCAGTGCATGATCAGTCACGTGATCAGTACATGGTAGCCACGTGATCAGTGCATGATCAGCCACGTGATCAGTGCATGATAGTTACGTGATCAGTGCATGATCAGCCACGTGATCAGTGCATGATCAGTCACGTGATCAGTGCATGATCAGCCACGTGATCAGTGCAATGGCCACGTGATCAGTGCATGATCAGTTACGTGATCAGTGCATGATCAGTCACGTGATCAGTGTATGATTTCACGTGATCATTGCATGACAGCCACGTGATCAGTGCATGATAGCCGTGATGTGTGCATGAGCCACGTGATCAGTGCATGATCAGCCACGTGATCAGTGCATGATGAGTCACGTGATCAGTGCATGATCAGTCACGTGATCAGTGCATGATCAGCCACGTGATCAGTGCATGATCAGCCACGTGATCAGTGCATGATCAGCCACGTGATCAGTGCATGATCAGTCACGTGATCAGTGCATGATCAGCCGCAGTGATCAGTGCATGATCAGTCACGTGACCAGTACATGGTAGCTCGTGATCATGCATGATCAGTCACGTGATCAGTGCATGATAGCCATGATCAGTGCATGATCAGACGTGATCAGTGCATGATCAGTCACGTGATCAGTGCATGATCAGACGTGATCAGTGCATGATCAGTCACGTGATCAGTGCATGATCAGCCACGTGATCAGTGCATGATCAGGCGTGATCAGTGTATGACCAGCCACGTGATCAGTGCATGATAGCCACGTGATCAGTGCATGATCAGTCACGTGATCAGTGCATGATCAATCACGTGATCAGTGTGTGATCAGCCACGTGATCAGTGCATGATCAGCCACGTGATCAGTGCATGATCAATTACGTGATCAGTGCATGATCAGTCACGTGACCAGTACATGTAGCTACGTGATCATTGCATGATCAGCCACGTGATCAGTGCATGATAGCCACGTGATCAGTGCATGATAGCCACGTGATCAGTGCATGATCAGTCACGTGATACGTGTGTGATCAGCCACGTGATCAGTGCATGATATCCACGTGATCAGTGCATGACAGCCACGTGATCAGTGCATGATAGCCACGTGATCAGTGCATGATCAGTCGTGATCATGTGTGATCAGCCACGTGATCAGTGCATGATGAGCCACGTGATCAGTGCATGATCAGTTACGTGATCAGTGCATGATCAGTCACGTGACCAGTACATGGTTGCTACGTGATCGTTGCATGATCAGCCACGTGAGCAGTGCATGATAGCCACGTGATCAGTGCATGATCAGTCACGTGATCAGTGCATGATCAGTCACGTGATCAGTGCATGATCAGCCACGTGATCAGTGCATGATCAGTCACGTGACCAGTATGATAGCCACGTGATCAGTGCATGATCAGCCACGTGATCAGTGCATGATAGCCACGTGATCAGTGCATGAGTTACGTGAGCAGTGTATGATCAGCCACGTGATCAGTGCATGATGCCACGTGATCAGTGCATGATATCCAAGTGATCAGTGCATGATCATCACGTGATCAGTGTATGATCAGCCACGTGAACAGTGCATGCTCAGTCACGTGATCTGGGCCTGCTGAGCTGCGTGATTACTGTCTGCTCATCTGCTTGACAATTGCCAGCTGAGCTGCACGATTCCTGCCTGCTCAGCTGCTTGATTATTGCCAGCTGAGCAGCATGATTCCTCACACCTGAGTTCCATGATTATTGCCTGCTGACTGTTTGATTCGTGCCTACTCAGCTCTTTGTTTATTGCCTCCAGAGGCACATGATCAGTGTATGATAGCAAACATGATCAGCGCATGATCAGTCACATGATCAGCGCCATTAAGTCACGTGATCACTACATGATAGTCATGTGATCAGTCCATGCTCAGTCACGGTATCAGTGCATGATCAGACAAGTGATCAGTGCATGATCTGTCACAAGATTAGTGTATGATCATCCACGTGATCAGTGCATGGCAGTCATGTGATCAGTGCATGATATAGACGTGATCAGTGCATGATCAGTCTCGTGATCAGTGCATGATAGCCACGTGATCAGTGCATGATCAGTCACCTGATGGGTGTATGATCATTCACGTGACCTGATACATGGTAACGATCATTGCATGATCAGCCACGTGATTAGTTCATGATAGCCACGTGATCAGTGCATGATCAGTCACGTGATCAGTGCATGATCAGTCATGTGACCAGTACATGGTAGCTGCGTGATCATGGCATGATCAGCCACGTGAGCAGTGCATGATAGCCACGTGATCAGTGCATGATCACACGTGATCAGTGCATGATCAGTCACGTGATCAGTGCATGATCAGCCACGTGATCAGTGCATGATCAGGCGTGATCAGTATGTCCAGCCAAGTGATCAGTGCATGATAGCCACGTGATCAGTGCATGATCAGCCACGTGATCAGTGCATGATCAGTTACGTGATCAGTATGATCAGCCACGTGATCAGTGCATGATCAGCCACGCGATCAGTGCATGATCAATTACGTGATCAGTGCATGATCAGTCACGTGACCAGTACATGGTAGCTACGTGATCAGTGCATGATCAGCCACGTGATCAGTGCATGATAGCCACGTGATCAGTGCATGATAGCCACGTGATCAGTGCATGATCAGTCATGTGATACGTGTGTGATCAGCCACGTGATCAGTGCATGATATCCACGTGATCAGTGCATGACAGCCACGTGATCAGTGCATGAGCCACGTGATCAGTGCATGATCAGTCACGTGATCATGTGTGATCAGCCACGTGATCAGTGCATGATGAGCCACGTGATCAGTGCATGATCAGTGCGTGATCAGTGCATGATCAGTCACGTGACAGTACATGGTTGCTACGTGATCGTTGCATGATCAGCCACGTGACAGTGCATGATAGCCACGTGATCAGTGCATGATCAGTCACGTGATCAGTGCATGATCAGTCACGTGAACAGTGCATGATCAGTGCGCATGATCAGTCACGTGCAGTATATGGTTGCTCGTGATCATTCATGACAGCCACGTGAGCAGTGCATGATAGCCACGTGATGTGTGCATGAGTTACGTGCAGAGTATGATCAGCCGTGATCAGTGCATGAGTACCACGTGATCAGTGCATGATATGTCACGTGACAGGTGTGTGATCAGCCACGTGAACAGTGCATGTTCAGCGTGATCAGTGCATGATAGCCACGTGATCAGTGCATGATCAGTACGTGATCAGTGCATGATCAGTCACGTGATCAGTGCATGATCAGCCACGTGATCAGTGCATGATCAGCGCGTGATCAGTGCATGATCAGCCAAGTGATCAGTGCATGATCAGCCACGTGATCAGTGCATGATCAGTCACGTGATCAGTGCATGATCAGTTACGTGATCAGTGTATGATCAGCCGTGATCAGTGCATGATCAGCCACGTGATCAGTGCATGATCAATTCGTGATCAGTGCATCAGTCACGTGACCAGTACATGGTAGCTACGTGATCAGTGCATGATCAGCCACATGATCAGTGTGATAGCCACGTGATCAGTGCATGATAGCCACGTGTTGTGAGAGCCACCAGGATCAGTCACGTGATCAGTCACGTGATCATGTGTGATCAGCCGTGATCAGTGCATGATGAGCCACGTGATCAGTGCAGGATCAATTACGTGATCAGTGCATGATCAGTCACGTGACCAGTACATGGTTGCTCGTGATCGTTGCATGATCAGCCACGTGAGCAGTGATAGCCACGTGATCAGTGCATGATCAGTCACGTGATCAGTACATGATCGGTCACGTGAACAGTGCATGATCATTTACGTGATCTTTGCATGATCAGTCACGTTACCAGTATATGGTAGCTACGTGATCATTCCATGACGAGCCACGTGAGCAATGCATGATAGCCACGTGATGTGTGCATGAGTGACGTGAGAGTATGATCAGCCACGTGATCAGTGCATGAGTGCCACGTGATCAGTGCATGATATGTCACGTGACAGTGTGTGATCAGCCACGTGAACAGTGCATGTTCAGCCACGTGATCAGTGCATGATAGCCACGTGATCAGTGCATGATCAGTTACGTGAGCAGTGTATGATCAGCCACGTGATCAGTGCATGGTCAGACACGTGAACAGTGTATGATCAGCCACGTGATCAGTGCATGATATCCAAGTGATCAGTGCATGATCATCACGTGATCAGTGTATGATCAGCCACGTGAACAGTGCATGCTCAGTCACGTGATCTGGGCCTGCTGAGCTGCGTGATTACTGTCTGCTCATCTGCTTGACAATTGCCAGCTGAGCTGCACGATTCCTGCCTGTCATCTGCTTGACAATTGCCAGCTGTGCTGCGTAATTCCTGCCTGTCAGCTGCTTGATTATTGCCAGCTGAGCAGCATGATTCCTCACCTGAGTTCCATGATTATTGCCTGCTGACTGTTTGATTCGTGCCTACTCAGCTCTTTGTTTATTGCCTCCAGAGGCACAGATCAGTGTATGATAGCAAACATGATCAGCGCATGATCAGTCACATGATCAGCGCCATTAAGTCACGTGATCACTACATGATAGTCATGTGATCAGTCCATGCTCAGTCACGGTATCAGTGCATGATCAGCCACGTGATCAGTGCATGATCTGTCACAAGATTAGTGTATGATCATCCACGTGATCAGTGCATGGGCAGTCATGTGATCAGTGCATGATATAGACGTGAACAGTGCATGATCAGTCTCGTGATCAGTGCATGATAGCCACGTGATCAGTGCATGATCAGTCACCTGATGGGTGTATGATCATTCACGTGATCTGTACATGGTAGCTACATGATCAGTGCATGATCAGCCACGTGAGCAGTGCATGATAGCCACGTGATCACTGCATGATCAGTCACGTGATCAGTGCATGATCAGTCATGTGACCAGTGCATGGTAGCTGCGTGATCAGTGGCATGATCAGCCACGTGATCAGTGCATGATAGCCACGTGATCAGTGCATGATCAGACACGTGATCAGTGCATGATCAGTCACGTGATCAGTGCATGATCAGCCACGTGATCAGTGCATGATCAGCCACGTGATCAGTGTATGTCCAGCCAAGTGAGTGCATGTAGCCACGTGATCAGTGCATGATCAGTCACGTGATCAGTGCATGATCAGTTATGTGATCAGTATGATCAGCCACGTGATCAGTGCATGATCAGCCATGATCAGTGCATGATCAATTACGTGTCAGTGCAGTCAGTCAGTGACCAGTACATGGTAGCTTCGTGATCATTGCCTGATAAGCCACGTGATCAGTGCATGATAACCACGTGATCAGTGCATGATAGCCACGTGATCAGTGCATGATCAGTCATGTGATCGTGTATGATCAGCCACGTAGATCAGTGCATGATATCCCGTGATCAGTGCATGACAGCCGCGTGATCAGTGCATGAGAGCCACGGGATCAGTGCATGATCAGTCACGTGATACATGTGTGATCAGCCACGTGATCAGTGCATGATGAGCCACGTGATCAGTGCAGGATCAATTCGTGATCAGTGCATGATCAGTCACGTGACAGTACATGGTGCTACGTGATCATTGCATGATCAGCCACGTGAGCAGAGCATGATAGCCACGTGGTCAGTGCATGATCAGTCACGAGATCAGTGCATGATCAGTCACGTGAACAGTGCATGATCATTTACGTGATCTTTGCATGATCAGTCACGTGATATGTATCGTTCGTGATCATTCCATGATCCACGTGAGCAGTGCATGATAGCCACGTGATGTTGAAGTTAAGTGATCTGAATCATGTCAGCCACGTGATCAGTGCATGAGGTGCGTTCAGTGCATGATATGTCACGTGACAGGTGTGTGATCATTCACGTGAACAGTGCATGTTAAGCCACGTGATCAGTGCATGATAGCCACGTGATCAGTGCATGATTAGCACAGTGATCAGTGCATGATCAATCACGTGATCAGTATGATCAGTCACGTGACCAGTGCATGGTAGCTACGTGATGTCGCATGATCAGTCACGATCAGTGCATGATAGCCACGTGATCAGTGCATGATCAGCCACGGTGTCAGTGCATGATCAGTCACGTGAGCAGTGCATGATCAGACACGAGATCAGTGCATGATCAGTCACGTGATCAGTGCATGATCAGCCGTGATCAGTGCATGACCAGGCGTGATCAGTGTATGACCAGCCACGTGATCAGTGCATGATAGCCACGTGATCAGTGCATGATCAGTCACGTGATCAGTGCATGATCAGTCATGTGATCAGTGCATGATCAGCCACGTGATCAGTGCATGATCAGCCACATGATCAGTGCATGATCAGTCACATGATCAGTCATGATGCGTGACCAGTACATGGTAGCTACGTGATCATTGCCTGATAAGCCGTGATCAGTGCATGATAGCCACGTGATCAGTGCATGATAGCCACGTGATCAGTGCATGATCAGTCACGTGATACGTGTGTGATCAGCCACGTGATCAGTGCATGATGTCCACGTGATCAGTGCATGACAGCCCGTGATCAGTGCATGAGAGCCGGGATCAGTGCATGATCAGTCACGTGCATGTGTGATCAGCGTGATCAGTGCATGATGAGCCACGTGATCAGTGCAGGATCAATTACGTGATCAGTGCATGATCAGTCACGTGACCAGTACATGGTTGCTGCGTGATCGTTGCATGATCAGCCACGTGAGCAGAGCATGATAGCCACGTGGTCAGTGCATGATCAGTCACGTGATCAGTACATGATCAGTCACGTGAACAGTGCATGATCATTTACGTGATCTTTGCATGATCAGTCACGTTACCAGTATATGGTTGCTGCGTGATCATTCCATGACGAGCCACGTGATCAGTGCATGATAGCCACGTGATGTGTGCATGTTACGTGAGCAGAGTATGATCAGCCACGTGATCAGTGCATGAGTGCCACGTGATCAGTGCAGGATATGTCACGTGACAGGTGTGTGATCAGCGTGAACAGTGCATGTTCAGCCACGTGATCAGTGCATGATAGCCACGTGATCAGTGCATGATCAGTTACGTGAGCAGTGTATGATCAGCCACGTGATCAGTGCATGGTCAGACACGTGAACGGTGTATGATCAGCCACGTGATCAGTGCATGATATCCAAGTGATCAGTGCATGATCATCACGTGATCAGTGTATGATCAGCCACGTGAACAGTGCATGCTCAGTCACGTGATCTGGGCCTGCTGAGCTGCGTGATTACTGTCTGCTCATCTGCTTGACAATTGCCAGCTGAGCTGCACGATTCCTGCCTGTCATCTGCTTGACAATTGCCAGCTGTGCTGCGTAATTCCTGCCTGCTCAGCTGCTTGATTGTGCCAGCTGAGCAGCATGATTCCTCACACCTGAGTTCCATGATTATTGCCTGCTGACTGTTTGATTCGTGCCTACTCAGCTCTTTGTTTATGCCTCCAGAGGCACATGATCAGTGTATGATAGCAAACATGATCAGCGCATGATCAGTCACATGATCAGCGCCATTAAGTCACGTGATCACTACATGATAGTCATGTGATCAGTCCATGCTCAGTCACGGTATCAGTGCATGATCAGCCACGTGATCAGTGCATGATCTGTCACAAGATTAGTGTATGATCATCACGTGATCAGTGCGGGCAGTCATGTGATCAGTGCATGATATAGGCGTGAACAGTGCATGATCAGTCTCGTGATCAGTGCATGATAGCCACGTGATCAGTGCATGATCAGTCACCTGATGGGTGTATGATCATTCACGTGACTGTACATGGTAGCTACATGATCATTGCATGATCAGCCACGTGAGTAGTTCATGATAGCCACGTGATCACTGCATGATCAGTCACGTGATCAGTGCATGATCAGTCATGTGACCAGTACATGAGTAGCTGCGTGATCATGATCAGCCACGTGAGCAGTGCATGATAGCCACGTGATCAGTGCATGATCAGACACGAGATCAGTGCATGATCAGTCACGTGATCAGTGCATGATCAGCCACGTGATCAGTGCATGATCAGCACGTGATCAGTGCATGATCAGCCACGTGATCGGTGCATGATAGCCACGTGATCAGTCATGATCATCACGTGATCAGTGCATGATCATTGTGATGAGGTGCATGATGTGCGTGATCAGTGCATGATCAGCCACATGATCAGTGCATGATCATTTACGTGATCAGTGCTTGATCAGTAACAGTGACCATGTAGCTATCGCGATCATTGCCTGATCAGCCACGTGATCAGTGCATGATCAGCCACGTGATCAGTGCATGATAGCCACGTGATCAGTGCATGATCAGTCACGTGATACGTGTGTGATCAGCCACGTGATCAGTGCATGATAGCCACGTGATCAGTGCATGATCAGCCACGTGATCAGTGCATGAGAGCCACGGGATCAGTGCATGATCAGTCACGTGACCATGTGTGATCAGCCACGTGATCAGTGCATGATAGCCACGTGATCAGTGCATGATCAGCCACGTGAGCAGTGCATGATCAGCCACGTGATCAGTGCATGATCAGTCACGTGATGGGCCTGCTGAGCTGCGTGATTACTGTCTGCTCATGCTTGACAATTGCCAGCTGAGCTGCATGATTCCTGCCTGCTCAGCTGCTTGATTATTGCCAGCTGAGCAGCATGATTCCTCACACCTGTGTTCCATGATTATTGCATGCTGACTGTTTGATTCGTGCCTACTCAGCTCTTTGTTTATTGCCTCCAGAGGCACATGATCAGTGTATGATAGAAACATGATCAGCGCATGATCAGTCACATGATCAGCGCCATTAAGTCACGTGATCACTACATGATAGTCACGTGATCAGTCCATGCTCAGTCACGTATCAGTGCATGATCAGCCGTGATCAGTGCATGATCAGTCACGTGATCAGTGCATGACCAGGCACGTGATCAGTGTATGACCAGCCACGTGATCAGTGCATGATAGCCACGTGATCAGTGCATGTCAGTCACGTGATCAGTGCATGATCAGTTACGTGATCAGTGCATGATCAGCCGTGATCAGTGCATGATCAGCCACGTGATCAGTGCATGATCAGCTACGTGATCAGTGCATGATCAGTCACGTGACCAGTGCATGGTAGCTACGTGATCAGTGCCTGATGGCCGTGATCAGTCATGATAGCCACGTGATCAGTGCATGATAGCCACGTGATAGTACAGTCAGTCATGATACGTGTGTGATCAGCCACGTGATCAGTGCATGATCAACCGTGATCAGTGCATGATCAGCCACGTGATCAGTGCATGAGAGCCACGTGATCAGTGCATGATCAGTCGCGTGATCAGTGTGATCAGCCGCGATCAGTGCATGATGAGCCGTGATCAGTGCAGGATCAGTTACGTGATCAGTGCATGATCAGTCCGTGACCAGTACATGGTAGCTACGTGATCGTGCATGATCAGCCACGTGAGCAGAGCATGATAGCCACGTGATCAGTGCATGATCAGTCACGTGATCAGTGCATGATCAGTCACGTGAACAGTGCATGATCAGCTACGTGATCATTGCATGATCAGTCACGTTACCAGTATATGGTTGCCACGTGATCAGTCCATGACGAGCCACGAGAGCAGTGCATGATAGCCGTGATGTGTGCATGCAGTCACGTGAGCAGAGCATGATCAGCCACGTGATCAGTGCATGATAGTCACGTGATCAGTGCATGATAGCCACGTGATCAGTGCATGATCAGTCACGTGAACAGTGCATGATCAGACGTGATCAGTGCATGATCAGCCACGTGAGCAGTGCATGATCAGCCACGTGATCAGTGCATGATCAGTTACGTGATCAGTGCATGGTCAGTCACGTGACCAGTGCATGGTAGCCACGTGATCAGTGCATGATCAGCCACGTGATCAGTGCATGATGCCACGTGATCAGTGCATGATAGCCACGTGATCAGTGCATGATCAGTCATGTGATACGTGTGTGATCAGCCACGTGATCAGTGCATGATATCCACGTGATCAGTGCATGACAGCCACGTGATCAGTGCATGAGAGCCACGTGATCAGTGCATGATCAGTCACGTGATACATGTGCTGATCAGCCACGTGATCAGTGCATGATGAGCCACGTGATCAGTGCAGGATCAATTACGTGATCAGTGCATGATCAGTCACGTGACCAGTACATTGTTGCTACGTGATCGTTGCATGATCAGCCACGTGAGCAGAGCATGATAGCCACGTGGTCAGTGCATGATCAGTCACGTGATCAGTACATGATCAGTCACGTGACAGTGCATGATCATTTACGTGATCTGTGCATGATCAGTCACGTTACCAGTATATGGTTGCTACGTGATCATTCCATGACGAGCCACGTGAGCAGTGCATGATAGCCACGTGATGTGTGCATGAGTGCACGTGAGCAGTATGATCAGCCACGTGATCAGTGCATGAGTGCCACGTGATCAGTGCATGATATGTCACGTGACAGGTGTGTGATCAGCCACGTGAACAGTGCATGTTCAGCCACGTGATCAGTGCATGATAGCCACGTGATCAGTGCATGATCAGTTACGTGAGCAGTGTATGAACAGCCACGTGATCAGTGCATGGTCAGACACGTGAACAGTGTATGATCAGCCACGTGAACAGTGCATGCTCAGTCACGTGATCTGGGCCTGCTGAGCTGCGTGATTACTGTCTGCTCATCTGCTTGACAATTGCCAGCTGAGCTGCGCGATTCCTGCCTGCTCAGCTGCTTGATTATTGCCAGCTGAGCAGCATGATTCCTCACACCTGAGTTCCATGATTATTGCCTGCTGACTGTTTGATTCGTGCCTACTCAGCTCTTTGTTTATTGCCTCCAGAGGCACATGATCAGTGTATGATAGCAAACATGATCAGCGCATGATCAGTCACATGATCAGCGCCATTAAGTCACGTGATCACTACATGATAGTCATGTGATCAGTCCATGCTCAGTCACGGTATCAGTGCATGATCAGCCACGTGATCAGTGCATGATCTGTCACAAGATTAGTGTATGATCATCCACGTGATCAGTGCACGGGCAGTCATGTGATCAGTGCATGATATAGACGTGAACAGTGCATGATCAGTCTCGTGATCAGTGCATGATAGCCACGTGATCAGTGCATGATCAGTCACCTGATGGGTGTATGATCATTCACGTGACCTGTACATGGTAGCTACATGATCATTGCATGATCAGCCACGTGAGTAGTTCATGATAGCCACGTGATCACTGCATGATCAGTCACGTGATCAGTGCATGATCAGTCATGTGACCAGTACATGGTAGCTGCGTGATCATGGCATGATCAGCCACGTGAGCAGTGCATGATAGCCACGTGATCAGTGCATGATCAACACGAGATCAGTGCGAGTCACGTGATCAGTGCATGATCAGACACGTGATCAGTGCATGATCAGTCCCGTGATCAGTGCATGATCAGCCACGTGATCAGTGCATGACCAAGGCGTGATCAGTGCATGTCCAGCCAAGTGATCAGTGCATGATGCCACGTGATCAGTGCATGATCAGTCACGTGATCAGTGCATGATCAGTTATGTGATCAGTGTATGATCAGCCACGTGATCAGTGCATGATCAGCCACGTGATCAGTGCATGATCAGTTACGTGATCAGTGCATGATCAGTCACGTGACCAGTACATGGTAGCCACGTGATCATTGCCTGATCACGTGATCAGTGCATGATAGCCACGTGATCAGTGCATGATAGCCACGTGATCAGTGCATGATCAGTCATGTGATACGTGTGTGATCAACCACATGATCAGTGCATGATATCCACGTGATCAGTGCATGACAGCCACGTGATCAGTGCATGAGCCACGTGATCAGTGCATGATCAGTCACGTGATACATGTGTGATCAGCCACGTGATCAGTGCATGATGAGCCACGTGATCAGTGCAGGATCAATTACGTGATCAGTGCATGATCAGTCACGTGACCAGTACATGGTTCCTACGTGATCGTTGCATGATCAGCCACGTGAGCAGAGCATGATAGCCACGTGGTCAGTGCATGATCAGTCAGTGATCAGTCATGATCAGTCACGTGAACAGTGCATGATCATTTACGTGATCTTTGCATGATCAGTCACGTTACCAGTATATGGTTGCTACGTGATCATTCCATGAGCCACGTGAGCAGTGCATGATAGCCACGTGATGTGTGCATGAGTTGTGAGCAGAGTATGATCAGCCACGTGATCAGTGCATGAGTGCCACGTGATCAGTGCATGATATGTCACGTGACAGGTGTGTGATCAGCCACGTGAACAGTGCATGTTCAGCCACGTGATCAGTGCATGATAGCCACGTGATCAGTGCATGATCAGTTACGTGAGCAGTGTATGATCAGCCACGTGATCAGTGCATGGTCAGACACGTGAACAGTGTATGATCAGCCACGTGATCAGTGCATGATATCCAAGTGATCAGTGCATGATCATCACGTGATCAGTGTATGATCAGCCACGTGAACAGTGCATGCTCAGTCACGTGATCTGGGCCTGCTGAGCTGCGTGATTACTGTCTGCTCATCTGCTTGACAATTGCCAGCTGAGCTGCACGATTCCTGCCTGTCATCTGCTTGACAATTGCCAGCTGTGCTGCGTAATTCCTGCCTGCTCAGCTGCTTGATTATTGCCAGCTGAGCAGCATGATTCCTCACACCTGAGTTCCATGATTATTGCCTGCTGACTGTTTGATTCGTGCCTACTCAGCTCTTTGTTTATTGCCTCCAGAGGCACATGATCAGTGTATGATAGCAAACATGATCAGCGCATGATCAGTCACATGATCAGCGCCATTAAGTCACGTGATCACTACATGATAGTCATGTGATCAGTCCATGCTCAGTCACGGTATCAGTGCATGATCAGCCACGTGATCAGTGCATGATCTGTCACAAGATTAGTGTATGATCATCCACGTGATCAGTGCACGGGCAGTCATGTGATCAGTGCATGATATAGCGTGAACAGTGCATGATCAGTCTCGTGATCAGTGCATGATAGCCACGTGATCAGTGCATGATCCGTCACCTGATGGGTGTATGATCATTCACGTGACCTGTACATGGTAGCTACATGATCATTGCATGATCAGCCACGTGAGTAGTGCATGATAGCCACGTGATCAGTGCATGATCAGTCACGTGATCAGTGCATGATCAGTCATGTGACCAGTGCATGGTAGCTGCGTGATCATGGCATGATCAGCCACGTGAGCAGTGCATGATAGCCACGTGATCAGTGCATGATCAGACACGAGATCAGTGCATGATCAGTCACGTGATCAGTGCCTGATCAGCCACGTGATCAGTGCGTCTGTCACGTGATCAGTGCATGATCATCCACGTGATCAGTGCCTGATGACGTCCATGCTTCAGTGCATCATATAGACGTGATCAGTGCATGATCAGTCACGTGATCAGTGCATGATCAGCCACGTGATCAGTGCATGATCAGTCACGTGATCAGTGCATGATCAGTCACGTGACCAGTACATGGTAGCCACGTGATCATTGCATGATCAGCCACGTGATCAGTGCATGATAGCCATGATCAGTGCATGATCAGTCACGTGATCAGTGCATGATCAGTCGTGTGACCAGTACATGGTAGCTGCGTGATCATGCATGATCAGCCACGTGAGCAGTGCATGATAGCCACGTGATCAGTGCATGATCAGTCACGAGATCAGTGCATGATCAGTCACGTGATCAGTGCATGATCTCACGTGATCAGTGTGATCAGTCACGTGATCAGTGCATGATCAGCCACGTGATCAGTGCATGATCAACGCGTGATCAGTGCATGATCAGCCACGTGATCAGTGCATGATAGCCACGTGATCAGTGCATGATCAGTCACGTGATCAGTGTCAGTGAGTGTGTGATCAGCCACGTGATCAGTGCATGATTGCGTGATCAGTGCATGATAGCCACGTGATCAGTGCATGATCAGTTACGTGATCAGTGTATGATCAGCCACGTGATCAGTGCATGGTCAGACGTTGATCAGTGCATGATCAGTCACGTGATCAGTGCATGATCAGCCACGTGATCAGTGCATGACCAGGCACGTGATCAGTGTATGATCAGCCACGTGATCAGTGCATGATCAGCCACGTGATCAGTGCATGATCAGTTACGTGATCAGTGCATGATCAGTCATGGATACGATCAGCCACGTGATCAGTGCACATGATCAGCGTGATCAGTGCATGATCAATTACTTGCTCAGTGCATGATCAGTCACGTGACCAGTGCATGGTAGCCACGTGATCAGTGCCTGATCAGCCACGTGATCAGTGCATGATCAGCCACGTGATCAGTGCATGATCAGCCGTGATCAGTGCATGATCAGTTATGTGATCAGTGTATGATCAGCCACGTGATCAGTGCATGATCAGCCACGTGATCAGTGCATGATAATTACGTGATCAGTGCATGATCAGTCGTGACCAGTGCATGATCAGCTACGTGATCAGTGCCTGATCAGCCGTGATCAGTGCATGATATCCACGTGATCAGTGCATGAAGCCACGTGATCAGTGCATGAGAGCCACGGGATCAGTGCATGATCAGTCACGTGATACATGTGTGATCAGCCACGTGATCAGTGCATGATGAGCCACGTGATCAGTGCAGGATCAATTACGTGATCAGTGCATGATCAGTCACGTGACCAGTACATGGTTGCTACGTGATCGCTGCATGATCAGCCACGTGAGCAGAGCATGATAGCCACGTGGTCAGTGCATGATCAGTCACGTGATCAGTACATGATCAGTCACGTGAACAGTGCATGATCATTTACGTGATCTTTGCATGATCAGTCACGTTACCAGTATATGGTTGCTCGCATGATGTTCTGTGAGCCACGTGACAGTGCATGATAGCCGCGTGATGTGTGCATGAGTTACGTGAGCAGAGTATGATCAGCCACGTGATCAGTGCATGATGCCACGTGATCAGTGCATGATATGTCACGTGACAGGTGTGTGATCAGCCACGTGAACAGTGCATGTTCAGCCACGTGATCAGTGCATGATAGCCACGTGATCAGTGCATGATCAGTTACGTGAGCAGTGTATGATCAGCCACGTGATCAGTGCATGGTCAGACACGTGAACAGTGTATGATCAGCCACGTGATCAGTGCATGATATCCAAGTGATCAGTGCATGATCATCACGTGATCAGTGTATGATCAGCCACGTGAACAGTGCATGCTCAGTCACGTGATCTGGGCCTGCTGAGCTGCGTGATTACTGTCTGCTCATCTGCTTGACAATTGCCAGCTGAGCTGCACGATTCCTGCCTGTCATCTGCTTGACAATTGCCAGCTGTGCTGCGTAATTCCTGCCTGCTCAGCTGCTTGATTATTGCCAGCTGAGCAGCATGATTCCTCACACCTGTGTTATGATTATTGCCTGCTGACTGTTTGATTCGTGCCTACTCAGCTCTTTGTTTATTGCCTCCAGAGGCACATGATCAGTGTATGATAGCAAACATGATCAGCATGATCAGTCACATGATCAGCGCCATTAAGTCACGTGATCACTACATGATAGTCATGTGATCAGTCCATGCTCAGTCACGGTATCAGTGCATGATCAGCCACGTGATCAGTGCATGATCTGTCACAAGATTAGTGTATGATCATCCACGTGATCAGTGCACGGGAAGTCATGTGATCAGTGCATGATATAGACGTGAACAGTGCATGATCAGTCTCGGATCAGTGCATGATAGCCACGTGATCAGTGCATGATCAGTCACCTGATGGGTGTATGATCATTCACGTGACCTGTACATGGTAGCTACATGATCATTGCATGATCAGCCACGTGAGTAGTTCATGATAGCCACGTGATCACTGCATGATCAGTCACGTGATCAGTGCATGATCAGTCATGTGACCAGTACATGGTAGCTGCGTGATCATGGCATGATCAGCCACGTGAGCAGTGCATGATAGCCACGTGATCAGTGCATGATCAGTCACGTGATCAGTGCATGATCATCACGTGATCAGTGCATGATCAGCCACGAGATCAGTGCATGATCAGTCACGTGATCAGTGCATGATGCCACGTGATCAGTGCATGACCAGTGCGTGATCAGTATGTCCAGCCAAGTGATCAGTGCATGATCAGCCACGTGATCAGTGCATGATCAATCGTGCTCAGTGCATGATCAGTTACGTGACCAGTACATGGTAGCTCGATCATTGCCTGATAAGCCACGTGATCAGTGCATGATAGCCACGTGATCAGTGCATGATAGCCACGTGATCAGTGCATGGTCAGTCATGTGATACGTGTGTGATCAGCCACATGATCAGTGCATGATATCCACGTGATCAGTGCATGACAGCCACGTGATCAGTGCATGAGAGCCACGGGATCAGTGCATGATCAGTCACGTGCATGTGTGATCAGCCACGTGATCAGTGCATGATGAGCCACGTGATCAGTGCAGGATCAATTGCGTGATCAGTGCATGATCAGTCACGTGACCAGTACATGGTTGCTCGTGATCGTTGCATGATCAGCCACGTGAGCAGAGCATGATAGCCACGTGGTCAGTGCATGATCAGTCACGTGATCAGTACATGATCAGTCACGTGAACAGTGCATGATCATTTACGTGATCTTTGCATGATCAGTCACGTTACCAGTATATGGTTGCTACGATCATTCCATGACGAGCCACGTGAGCAGTGCATGATAGCCCACGTGATGTGTGCATGAGTTACGTGAGCAGAGTTGCTGATCAGCCACGTGATCAGTGCATGAGTGCCACGTGATCAGTGCATCATATGTCACGTGACAGGTGTGTGATCAGCCGTGAACAGTGCATGTTCAGCCACGTGATCAGTGCATGAGCCACGTGATCAGTGCATGATCAGTTACGTGAGCAGTGTATGATCAGCCACGTGATCAGTGCATGTCAGACACGTGAACAGTGTATGATCAGCCACGTGATCAGTGCATGATATCCAAGTGATCAGTACATGATCATCACGTGATCAGTGTATGATCAGCCACGTGACAGTGCATGCTCAGTCACGTGATCTGGGCCTGCTGAGCTGCGTGATTACTGTCTGCTCATCTGCTTGACAATTGCCAGCTGAGCTGCACGATTCCTGCCTGCTCAGCTGCTTGATTATTGCCAGCTGAGCAGCATGATTCCTCACACCTGAGTTCCATGATTATTGCTTTCTGACTGTTTGATTCGTGCCTACTCAGCTCTTTGTTTATTGCCTCCAGAGGCACATGATCAGTGTATGATAGCAAACATGATCAGCGCATGATCAGTCACATGATCAGCGCCATTAAGTCACGTGATCACTACATGATAGTCATGTGATCAGTCCATGCTCAGTCACGGTATCAGTGCATGATCAGCCACGTGATCAGTGCATGATCTGTCACAAGATTAGTGCATATGATCATCCACGTGATCAGTGCACGGGCAGTCATATGATCAGTGCATGATATAGACGTGAACAGTGCATGACCAGTCCGTGATCGGTGCATGATAACCATGTGATCAGTGCAATCAGCCGTGATCAGTACATGAGCCACGGGATCAGTGCATGATCAGTCACGTGATACATGTGTGATCAGCCACGTGATCAGTGCATGATGAGCCACGTGATCAGTGCAGGATCAATTACGTGATCAGTGCATGATCAGTCGTGACCAGTACATGGTTGCTACGTGATCGTTGCATGATCAGCCACGTGAGCAGAGCATGATAGCCACGTGGTCAGTGCATGATCAGTCACGTGATCAGTACATGATCAGTCACGTGAACAGTGCATGATCATTCGTGATCTTTGCATGATCAGTCACGTTACCAGTATATGGTTGCTACGTGATCATTCCATGACGAGCCACGTAGGCAGTGCATGATAGCCACGTGATGTGTGCATGAGTCACGTGAGCAGTATGATCAGCCACGTGATCAGTGCATGAGTGCCACGTGATCAGTGCATGATATGTCACGTGACAGGTGTGTGATCAGCCACGTGAACAGTGCATGTTCAGCCACGTGATCAGTGCATGATAGCCACGTGATCAGTGCATGATCAGTTACGTGAGCAGTGTATGATCAGCCACGTGATCAGTGCATGGTCAGACACGTGAACAGTGTATGATCAGCCACGTGATCAGTGCATGATATCCAAGTGATCAGTGCATGATCATCACGTGATCAGTGTATGATCAGTGACGTGAACAGTGCATGCTCAGTCACGTGATCTGGGCCTGCTGAGCTGCGTGATTACTGTCTGCTCATCTGCTTGACAATTGCCAGCTGAGCTGCACGATTCCTGCCTGTCATCTGCTTGACAATTGCCAGCTGTGCTGCGTAATTCCTGCCTGCTCAGCTGCTTGATTATTGCCAGCTGAGCAGCATGATTCCTCACACCTGAGTTCCATGATTATTGCCTGCTGACTGTTTGATTCGTGCCTACTCAGCTCTTTGTTTAGTGCCTCCAGAGGCACATGATCAGTGTATGATAGCAAACATGATCAGCGCATGATCAGTCACATGATCAGCGCCATTAAGTCACGTGATCACTACATGATAGTCATGTGATCAGTCCATGCTCAGTCACGGTATCAGTGCATGATCAGCCACGTGATCAGTGCATGATCTGTCACAAGATTAGTGTATGATCATCCACGTGATCAGTGCACGGGCAGTCATGTCAGTGCATGATATAGACGTGAACAGTGCATGACCAGTCCACGTGATCCGTGCATGATAGCCACGTGATCAGTGCATGATCAGTCACCTGATGGGTGTATGATCATTCACGTGACCTGTACATGGTAGCTACATGATCATTGCATGATCAGCCACGTGAGTAGTTCATGATAGCCACGTGATCAGTGCATGATCAGATACGAAATCAGTGCATGATCAGTCACGTGATCAGTGCATGATCAGCCACGTGATCAGTGCATGACCAGGCACGTGATCAGTGTATGTCCAGCCAAGTGATCAGTGCATGATAGCCACGTGATCAGTGCATGATCAGTCACGTGATCAGTGCATGATCAGTTATGTGATCAGTGAATGATCAGCCACGTGATCAGTGCATGATCAGCCACATGGTCAGTGCATGATCAATTACGTCAGTGCATGATCAGTTACGTGAGCAGTACATGGTAGCTACGTGATCATTGCCTGATAAGCCACGTGATCAGTGCATGATAGCCACGTGATCAGTGCATGATAGCCACGTGATCAGTGCATGATCAGTCATGTGATACGTGTGTGATCAGCCACATGATCAGTGCATGATATCCCGTGATCAGTGCATGACAGCCACGTGATCAGTGCATGAGAGCCACGGGATCAGTGCATGATCAGTCACGTGACACATGTGTGATCAGCCACGTGATCAGTGCATGATGAGCCACGTGATCAGTGCAGGATCAATTACGTGATCAGTGCATGATCCGTCACGTGACCAGTACATGGTTGCGTCGTGATCGTTGCATGATCAGCCACGTGAGCAGAGCATGATAGCCACGTGGTCAGTGCATGTTCAGTCACGTGATCAGTACATGATCAGTCACGTGAACAGTGCATGATCATTTACGTGATCTTTGCATGATCAGTCACGTTACCAGTATATGGTTGCTACGTGATCATTCCATGACAAGCCACGTGAGCAGTGCATGATAGCCACGTGATGTGTGCATGAGTTACGTGAGAGAGTATGAGATCAGCACGTGATCAGTGCATGAGTGCCACGTGATCAGTGCATGATATGTCACGTGAGAGGTGTGTGATCAGCCACGTGAACAGTGCATGTTCAGCCACGTGATCAGTGCATGATAGCCACGTGATCAGTGCATGATCAGTTACGTGAGCAGTGTATGATCAGCCACGTGATCAGTGCATGGTCAGACACGTGAACAGTGTATGATCAGCCACGTGATCAGTGCATGATATCCAAGTGATCAGTACATGATCATCACGTGATCAGTGTATGATCAGCCACGTGAACAGTGCATGCTCAGTCACGTGATCTGGGCCTGCTGAGCTGCGTGATTACTGTCTGCTCATCTGCTTGACAATTGCCAGCTGAGCTGCACGATTCCTGCCTGTCATCTGCTTGACAATTGCCAGCTGTGCTGCGTAATTCCTGCCTGCTCAGCTGCTAGATTATTGCCAGCTGAGCAGCATGATTCCTCACAGTTCCATGATTATTGCCTGCTGTTTGATTCGTGCCTACTCAGCTCTTTGTTTATTGCCTCCAGAGGCACATGATCAGTGTATGATAGCAAACATGATCAGCGCATGATCAGTCACATGATCAGCGCCATTAAGTCACGTGATCACTACATGATAGTCATGTGATCAGTCCATGCTCAGTCACGGTATCAGTGCATGATCAGCCACGTGATCAGTGCATGATCTGTCACAAGATTAGTGTATGATCATCCACGTGATCAGTGCACGAGTCATGTGATCAGTGCATGATATAGACGTGAACAGTGCATGATCAGTCACGTCCGTGCATGATAGCCACGTGATCAGTGCATGATCAGTCACCTGATGGGTGCATGATCATTCACGTGACCTGTACATGGTAGCTACATGATCATGCATGATCAGCCACGTGAGTAGTTCATGATAGCCACGTGATCACTGCATGATCAGTCACGTGATCAGTGCATGATCAGTCAAGTGACCAGTACATGGTAGCTGCGTGATCTTGGCATGATCAGCCATGAGCAGTGCATGATAGCCACGTCAGTGCATGATCAGTCAGTCATTGCAGTCATGCGTGATCATGCATGATCAACACGAGATCAGTGCATGATAGTCGTGATCAGTGCATGATCAGCCACGTGATCAGTGCATGATCAGCACGTGATCAGTGTATGTCCAGCCAGTGATCAGTGCATGATAGCCACGTGATCAGTGCATGTCATCACGTGATCAGTGCATGATCAGTCCATGATCAGTGTGATCAGCCGTGATCAGTGCATGATCAGCCATGATCAGTGCATGATCAGTCGTGCTCAGTGCATGATCAGTTACGTGACCAGTACAAGGTAGCTACGTGATGTGCCTGATCAGCCACGTGATCAGTGCATGATAGCCACGTGATCAGTGCATGATAGCCACGTGATCAGTGCATGATAGCCACGTGATCAGTGCATGATCAGTCATGTGATACGTGTGTGATCAGCCACATGATCAGTGCATGATATCCACGTGATCAGTGCATGACAGCCACGTGATCATGTGCAAGCCACGGGATCAGTGCATGATCAGTCACGTGATACATGTGTGATCAGCCACGTGATCAGTGCATGATGAGCACGTGATCAGTGCAGGATCAATCGTGATCAGTGCATGATCAGTCACGTGACCAGTACATGGTTGCTACGTGATCGTTGCATGATCAGCCACGTGAGCAGAGCATGATAGCCACGTGGTCAGTGCATGATCAGACACGTGATCAGTACATGATCAGTCGTGAACAGTGCATGATCATTTACGATCTTTGCATGATCAGTCACGTTACCAGTATATGGTAGCTACGTGATCATTCCATGACAAGCCACGTGAGCAGTGCATGATAGCCACGTGATGTGTGCAGTTCAGCACGTGAGCAGTATGATCAGCCACGTGATCAGTGCATGAGTGCCACGTGATCAGTGCATGATATGTCACGTGACAGGTGTGATCAGCCACGTGAACAGATGTTCAGCCACGTGATCAGTGCATGATAGCCACGTGATCAGTGCATGATCAGTTACGTGAGCAGTGCATGATCAGCCACGTGATCAGTGCATGGTCAGACACGTGAACAGTGTATGATCAGCCACGTGATCAGTGCATGATATGCAAGTGATCAGTACATGATCATCACGTGATCAGTGTATGATCAGCCACGTGAACAGTGCATGCTCAGTCACGTGATCTGGGCCTGCTGAGCTGCGTGATTCCTGTCTGCTCATCTGCTTGACAATTGCCAGCTGAGCTGCACGATTCCTGCCTGTCATCTGCTTGACAATTGCCAGCTGTGCTGCGTAATTCCTGAATGCTCAGCTGCTTGATTATTGCCAGCTGAGCAGCATGATTCCTCTCACCTGAGTTCCATGATTATTGCCTGCTGACTGTTTGATTCGTGCCTACTCAGCTCTTTGTTTATTGCCTCCAGAGGCACATGATCAGTGTATGATAGCAAACATGATCAGCGCATGATCAGTCACATGATCAGCGCATTAAGTCACGTGATCACTACATGATAGTCATGTGATCAGTCCATGCTCATCACGGTATCAGTGCATGATCAGCCACGTGATCAGTGCATGATCTGTCACAAGATTAGTGTATGATCATCCACGTGATCAGTGCATGGGCAGTCATGATCAGTGCATGATATAGACGTGAACAGTGCATGATCAGTCACGTGATCAGTGCATGATAGCCACGTGATCAGTGCATGATCAGTCACCTGATGGGTGTATGATCATTCACGTGACCTGTACATGGTAGCTACATGATCATGCATGATCAGCCACGTGAGTAGTTCATGATAGCCACGTGATCACTGCATGATCAGTCACGTGATCAGTGCATGATCAGTCATGTGACAGTACATGGTAGCTGCGTGATCATGGCATGATCAGCCACGTGAGCAGTGCATGATAGCACGATCAGTGCATGATCAGACACGAGATCAGTGCATGATCAGTCGTGATCAGTGCATGATCAGCCACGTGATCAGTGCATGATCAGTCACGTGATCATGTATGATCAGTCCACGTGATCAGTGCATGATGATCATGTGATCAGTGCATGATCAGTCGTGATCAGTGCATGATCAGTCACGTGATCAGTGCATGATCAGCCACGTGATCAGTGCATGATCAGTCACGTGATCAGTGCATGATCAGTCACGTGATCAGTACATGTAGCTACGTGATCAGTGCATGATCAGCCACGTGATAGTGCATGATGTACGTGATCAGTGCATGATCAGTCACGTGATCAGTGCATGATCAGTCATGTGACCAGTGCATGATAGCTGCGTGATCAGTGCATGATCAGCCACGTGATCAGTGCATGATAGCCACGTGATCAGTGCATGATCAGCTACGTGATCAGTGCATGATCAGTCACGTGATCAGTGCATGATCAGCCACGTGATCAGTGCATGATCAGCCACGTGATCAGTGCATGATCGGCCACGTGATCAGTGCATGATCAGTCACGTGATCAGTGCATGATCAGCCACGTGATCAGTGCATGATCAGCCACGTGATCAGTGCATGATCAGTCACGTGATCAGTGCATGATCATCACGTGATCAGTGTGTGATCAGCCACGTGATCAGTGCATGATTCAGTCCGTGATCAGTGCATGATCAGCCACGTGATGTGCATGATCAGTTACGTGATCAGTGCATGATGGCCACGTGATCAGTGCATGATCAGCCACGTGATCAGTGCATGATCAGTCACGTGATCGGTGCATGATCAGCCACGTGATCAGTGCATGATCAGCGCGTGATCGGTGTATGATCAGCCAGTGATCAGTGCATGATAGCCACGTGATCAGTGCATGATCAGTCACGTGATCAGTGCATGATCAGTTGCGATGATCATGCATGATCAGCCACGTGATCAGTGCATGATCAGCCACGTGATCAGTGCATGATCAATCACGTGATCAGTGCATGATCAGTCACGTGACCAGTACATGGTCAGCCACGTGATCAGTGCATGATCAGCCACGTGATCAGTGCATGATAGCCACGTGATCAGTGCATGATCAGTCACGTGATCAGTGCATGATCAGTCATGTGATCAGTGCATGATCAGCCACGTAATCAGTGCATGATCAGCCACATGATCAGTGCATGATGTCACGTGATCAGTGCATGATCAGTCACGTGATCAGTGCATGATCATGCGTGATCAGTGCATGATCAGCCATGATCAGTGCATAGTCCTCCATTGATCAGTGCATGACAGCCACGTGATCAGTGCATGATAGCCACGTGATCAGTGCATGATCAGTCGCGTGATACATGTGTGATCAGCCACGTGATCAGTGCATGATGAGCCACGTGATCAGTGCAGGATCAATTACGTGATCAGTGCATGATCAGTCACGTGACCAGTGCATGGTTGCTACGTGATCGTTGCATGATCGGCCACGTGAGCAGAGCATGATAGCTACGTGATCAGTGCATGATCAGTCACGTGATCAGTACATGATCAGTCACGTGAACAGTGCATGATCATTCGTGATCTTTGCATGATCAGTCACGTTACCAGTATGGTTATGCGTGATCATTCCATGACGAACCACGTGAGCAGCCGTGATGTGTGCATGTGCGTGAGCAGAGTATGATGCCACGTGATCAGTGCATGATTGCCACGTGATCAGTGCATGATATGTCACGTGACAGGTGTGTGATCAGCCGCGTGAACAGTGCATGTTCAGCCACGTGATCAATGCATGATAGCCACGTGATCAGTGCATGATCAGTTAAGTGAGCAGTGTATGATCAGCCGCGTGATCAGTGCATGGTCAGACACGTGAACAGTGTATGATCAGCCACGTGATCAGTGCATGATATCCAAGTGATCAGTGCATGATCATCACGTGATCAGTGTATGATCAGCCACGTGAACAGTGCATGCTCAGTCACGTGATCTGGGCCTGCTGAGCTGCGTGATTACTGTCTGCTCATCTGCTTGACAATTGCCAGCTGAGCTGCACGATTCCTGCCTGTCATCTGCTTGACAATTGCCAGCTGTGCTGCGTAATTCCTGCCTGCTCAGCTGCTTGATTATTGCCAGCTGAGCAGCATGATTCCTCACACCTGAGTTCCATGATTATTGCTGCTGACTGTTTGATTCGTGCCTACTCAGCTCTTTGTTTATTGCCTCCAGAGGCACATGATCAGTGTATGATAGCAAACATGATCAGCATGATCAGTCACATGATCAGCGCCATTAAGTCACGTGATCACTACATGATAGTCATGTGATCAGTCCATGCTCAGTCACGGTATCAGTGCATGATCAGCCACGTGATCAGTGCATGATCTGTCACAAGATTAGTGTGATCATCCACGTGATCAGTGCGGGCAGTCATGTGATCAGTGCATGATATAGGCGTGAACAGTGCATGATCAGTCTCGTGATCCGTGCATGATAGCCACGTGATCAGTGCATGATCAGTCACCTGATGGGTGTATGATCATTCACGTGACCTGTACATGGTAGCTACATGATCATTGCATGATCAGCCACGTGAGTAGTTCATGATAGCCACGTGATCACTGCATGATCAGTCACGTGATCAGTGCATGATCAGTCATGTGACCAGTACATGGTAGCTGCGTGATCATGGCATGATCAGCCACGTGAGCAGTGCATGATAGCCACGTGATCAGTGCATGATCAGACACGAGATCAGTGCATGATCAGTCACGTGATCAGTGCATGATCAGCCACGTGATCAGTGCATGACCAGCACGTGATCAGTGTATGATCAGCCAAGTGATCAGTGCATGATAGCCACGTGATCAGTGCATGATCAGTCACGTGATCAGTGCATGATCAGTTATGTGATCAGTGTATGATCAGCCACGTGATCAGTGCATGATCAGCCACGTGATCAGTGCATGATCAATTACGTGATCGGTGCATGATCGTGACCAGTACAGCAGGCAGCACATGATCATGCTGATCATCCATGATCAGTGCATGATAGCCACGTGATCAGTGCATGATAGCCACGTGATCAGTGCATGATCAGTCATGTGATACGTGTGTGATCAGCCACGTGATCAGTGCATGATCCACGTGATCAGTGCATGACAGCCACGTGATCAGTGCATGAGAGCCACGTGGATCAGTGCATGATCACGTGATCATGTGATCAGCCACGTGATCAGTGCATGATGAGCCACGTGATCAGTGCAGGATCAGTGCGTGATCAGTGCATGATCAGTCACGTGACCAGTACATGGTTGCTACGTGATCGTTGCATGATCAGCCACGTGAGCAGTGCATGACCACGTGGTCAGTGCATGATCAGTCACGTGATCAGTACATGATCAGTCACGTGAAGTGCATGATCATTTACGTGATCTGCATGATCAGTCACATTATCAGTATATGGTTGCTCATGATCATTCCATGACGAGCCATGAGCAGTACGTCCATGCGTGACAGGTGTGTGATCAGCCACGTGAACAGTGCATGTTCAGCCACGTGATCAGTGCATGATAGCCACGTGATCAGTGCATGATCAGTTACGTGAGCAGTGTATGATCAGCCACGTGATCAGTGCATGGTCAGACACGTGAACAGTGTATGATCAGCCACGTGATCAGTGCATGATATCCAAGTGATCAGTGCATGATCATCACGTGATCAGTGTATGATCAGCCACGTGAACAGTGCATGCTCAGTCACGTGATCTGGGCCTGCTGAGCTGCGTGATTACTGTCTGCTCATCTGCTTGACAATTGCCAGCTGAGCTGCACGATTCCTGCCTGTCATCTGCTTGACAATTGCCAGCTGTGCTGCGTAATTCCTGCCTGCTCAGCTGCTTGATTATTGCCAGCTGAGCAGCATGATTCCTCACACTGTGTTCCATGATTATTGCCTGCTGACTGTTTGATTCGTGCCTACTCAGCTCTTTGTTTATTGCCTCCAGAGGCACATGATCAGTGTATGATAGCAAACATGATCAGCGCATGATCAGTCACATGATCAGCGCCATTAAGTCACGTGATCACTACATGATAGTCATGTGATCAGTCCATGCTCAGTCGCGGTATCAGTGCATGATCAGCCACGTGATCAGTGCATGATCTGTCACATGATTAGTGTATGATCATCCACGTGATCAGTGCATGGGCAGTCATGTGATCAGTGCATGATATAGACGTGATCAGTGCATGATCAGTCTCGTGATCAGTGCATGATAGCCACGTGATCAGTGCATGATCAGTCACCTGATGGGTGTATGATCATTCACGTGACCTGTACATGGTAGCTACATGATCATTGCATGATCAGCCACGTGATAGTGCATGATAGCCACGTGATCAGTGCATGATCAGTCACGTGATCAGTGCATGATCAGTCATGTGACCAGTACATGGTAGCTCCGTGATCATGGCATGATCAGCCACGTGAGCAGTGCATGATAGCCACGTGATCAGTGCATGATCAGTCATGTGATCATGTGTGATCAGCCACGTGATCAGTGCATGATAGCCACGTGATCAGTGCATGATCAGCCACGTGATCAGTGCATGATCAGTCACGTGATCAGTGTATGATCAGCCACGTGATCAGTGCATGATCAGCCGTGATCAGTGCATGATCAATTACGTGATCAGTGCATGATCAGTCCGTGACCAGTACATGCCGTTCTGCGTGATCAGTGCATGATCAGCCACGTGATCAGTGCATGCGTGATCAGTGCATGATCAGTCACGTGATCAGTGCATGAGCCGTGATCAGTGCATCATTTAAGTCATTGCGTGATCAGTCCGTGCATGTAGATACCGTGATCAGTGCATGATCAGCCACGTGATCAGTGCATGATCAGCCACGTGATGTGTGCAGATACGTGAGCAGTATGATCAGCCACGTGATCAGTGCATGATGCCACGTGATCAGTGCATGATCAGTCACGTGATCAGTGTATGATCAGCGTGAACAGTGCATGCTCAGTCACGTGATCTGGGCCTGCTGAGCTGCGTGATTACTGTCTGCTCATCTGCTTGACAATTGCCAGCTGAGCTGCACGATTCCTGCCTGTCATCTGCTTGACAATTGCCAGCTGTGCTGCGTAATTCCTGCCTGCTCAGCTGCTTGATTATTGCCAGCTGAGCAGCATGATTCCTCACACTGTGTTCCATGATTATTGCCTGCTGACTGTTTGATTCGTGCCTACTCAGCTCTTTGTTTATTGCCTCCAGAGGCACATGATCAGTGTATGATAGCAAACATGATCAGCGCATGATCAGTCACATGATCAGCGCCATTAAGTCACGTGATCACTACATGATAGTCATGTGATCAGTCCATGCTCAGTCACGGTATCAGTGCATGATCAGCCACGTGATCAGTGCATGATCTGTCACAAGATGTGTATGATCATCACGTGATCAGTGCATGCAGTCATGTGATCAGTGCATGATATAGACGTGATCAGTGCATGATCAGTCTCGTGATCAGTGCATGATGCCACGTGATCAGTGCATGATCAGTCACCTGATGGGTGTATGATGATCATTCACGTGACTGTACATGGTGCTACATGATCATTGCATGATCAGCCACGTGATCAGTGTGATAGCCACGTGATCAGTGCATGATCAGTCACGTGATCAGTGCATGATCAGTCATGTGACCATACATGGTAGCTGCGTGATCATGGCATGATCAGCCACGTGATCAGTGCATGATAGCCACGTGATCAGTGCATGATCAGTCACGTGATCAGTGCATGATCAGTCACGTGATCAGTGCATGATCAACGTGATCAGTGCATGATCAGTCACGTGATCAGTGCATGTCATGCGTGATCAGTGCATGATCAGCACGTGATCAGTATGATCAGCAAAGTGTCAGTGCATGATAACCACGTGATGTGCATGATCAGTCCACATGATCAGTGCATGATGTCTCCACGATCAGTGCATCAGCCGTGATGTTGATCAGCCAGCGCATGATCAGTGCATGATAGCCACGTGATCAGTGCATGATCAGTCATTGACGATATGCATGATCAGCCACGTGATCAGTGCATGATCAGGCGTGATCAGTGCATGTCATCACGTGTCAGTACCGCGATGATATGCGTGATCAGTGCATGATCAGCCACGTGATCAGTGCATATATCAGTATTGATAGTGCAGCCAGTATTGCGGCGATCAGTGCATGATCAGTCCGTCGTGATCACGCAGTTCAGATTCATAGTCGTCGCCATGATCATCCAGCATCAGCCGCGTGATGCGATCGTCACCAGTCGTCACCCGCCATGTTATGATCAGTCATGATCAGTGCATGATTCGTGATCGTGCATGATCAGTCCAGTGATCAGTGCATGATCAGCCATGACATCAGCCATGATCAGCCACGTGATCAGTATAGTCAGTGATACAAATCATCATGATCAGTACGTGATCAGTGCATGATCAGCCACGCGATCAGTGCATGATCAATTACGTGATCAGTGCATGATCAGTCGTGACCAGTACATGGTCTTCGTGATCATTGCATGATCAGCCACGTGATCAGTGCATGATAGCCACGTGATCAGTGCGCAGCATACGTGATCAGTGCATGATAGCCACGTGATCAGTGCATGATCAGTGCATGTCAGTGTGTCAATACGTGATCAGTGCATGATGAGCCACGTGATCAGTGCAGGATCAATTACGTGATCAGTGCATGATCAGTCACGTGACCAGTACATGGTCTCGTGATCGTTGCATGATCAGCCACGGAGCAGAGCATGATAGCCACGTGATCAGTGCATGATCCGTGATCAGTACATGATCAGTCACGTGATCAGTGCATGATCATTCGTGATCAGTGCATGATCAGTCACGTGACCAGTATATGGTAGCTACGTGATCATTCATGACGAGCCACGTGAGCAGTGCATGATAGCCACGTGATGTGTGCATGAGTTATGAGCAGAGTATGATCAGCCACGTGATCAGTGCATGAGCCACGTGATCAGTGCATGATATGTGCACGCAGGTGTGTGATCAGCCACGTGAACAGTGCATGTTCAGCCACGTATGATCAGTGCATGATAGCCACGTGATCAGTGCATGATCAGTTACGTGAGCAGTGTATGATCAGCCACGTGATCAGTGCATGGTCAGACACGTGAACAGTGTATGATCAGCCGTGATCAGTGCATGATATCCAAGTGATCAGTGCATGATCATCACGTGATCAGTGTATGATCAGCCACGTGAACAGTGCATGCTCAGTCACGTGATCCTGCTGAGCTGCGTGATTACTGTCTGCTCATCTGCTTGACAATTGCCAGCTGAGCTGCACGATTCCTGCCTGTCATCTGCTTGACAATTGCCACTGTGCTGTAATTCCTGCCTGCTCAGCTGCTTGATTATTGCCAGCTGAGCAGCATGATTCCTCACACCTGAGTTCCATGATTATTGCCTGCTGACTGTTTGATTCGTGCCCTCAGCTCTTTGTTTATTGCCTCCAGAGGCACATGATCAGTGTATGATAGCAAACATGATCAGCATGATCAGTCACATGATCAGCGCCATTAAGTCACGTGATCACTACATGATCATGTGATCAGTCCATGCTCAGTCACGGTATCAGTGCATGATCAGCCACGTGATCAGTGCATGATCTGTCACAAGATTAGTGTATGATCATCCACGTGATCAGTGCGGGCAGTCATGTGATCAGTGCATGATATAGGCGTGAACAGTGCATGATCAGTCTCGTGATCAGTGCATGATAGCCCGTGATCAGTGCATGATCAGTCACCTGATGGGTGTATGATCATTCACGTGACCTGTACATGGTAGCTACATGATGTGCATGATCAGCCACGTGAGTAGTGCATGATAGCCACGTGATCACTGCATGATCAGTCACGTGATCAGTGCATGATCAGTCATGTGACCAGTACATGGTAGCTGCGTGATCATGGCATGATCAGCCACGTGAGCAGTGCATGATAGCCACGTGATCAGTGCATGATCATCACGTGATCAGTGCGATCAGTCACGTGATCAGTGCATGATCAACGTGATCAGTGTGATCATCACGTGATCATGCATGATCAGTGCGTGATCAGTGCATGATCAGTCACGTGATCAGTATGATCAGCCACGTGATCAGTGCGACATCCACGTGATGGTCAATCAGTTCGCAGTGATCAGTGCATGATCAGTCACGTGATCAGTGCATGATCATGCGTGATCAGTGCATGCATACCACGTGATCAGTGCATGATAGCCACAGTCAGTGCATGATCAGTCACGTGATCAGTGCATGATCAGCCACGTGATCAGTGCATGATCAGCCACGTGATCAGTGCATGATCAGTCACGTGATCAGTGCATGTTCATGCGTGATCAGTGCATGATCAGCCACGTGATCAGTGCATGATAGCCACGTGATCAGTGCATGATCAGTCACGTGATCAGTGCATGATCAGCCACGTGATCAGTGCATGAGTCAGCCACGTGATCAGTGCATGATCAGCCACGTGATCAGTGCATGATCAGCCACGTGATCAGTGCATGGTCAGACACGTGAACAGTGTATGATCAGCCACGTGATCAGTGCATGATATCCAAGTGATCAGTGCATGATCATCACGTGATCAGTGTATGATCAGCCACGTGAACAGTGCATGCTCAGTCACGTGATCTGGGCCTGCTGAGCTGCGTGATTACTGTCTGCTCATCTGCTTGACAATTGCCAGCTGAGCTGCACGATTCCTGCATGCTCAGCTGCTTGATTATTGCCAGCTGAGCAGCATGATTCCTCACACCTGAGTTCCATGATTATTGCCTGCTGACTGTTTGATTCGTGCCTACTCAGCTCTTTGTTTATTGCCTCCAGAGGCACATGATCAGTGTATGATAGCAAACATGATCAGCGCATGATCAGTCACATGATCAGCGCCATTAAGTCACGTGATCACTACATGATAGTCATGTGATCAGTCCATGCTCAGTCACGGTATCAGTGCATGATCAGCCACGTGATCAGTGCATGATCATGCAAGATTATGATGATCATCCGTGATCAGTGCATGGCAGTCATGTGATCAGTGCATGATATAGACGTGATCAGTGCATGATCAGATCAGTGCATGATAGCCACGTGATCAGTGCATGATCAGTCACCTGATGGGTGTGTGATCATTCACGTGACCTGTACATGGTAGCTACATGATCATTGCATGATCAGCCACGTGAGAAGTTCATGATAGCCACGTGATCAGTGCATGATCAGTCACGTGATCAGTGCATGATCAGTCATGTGACCAGTACATGGTAGCTGTGATCATGATCAGCCACGTGACAGTGCATGATAGCCACGTGATCAGTGCATGATCAGTCACGTGATCAGTGCATGATCAGTTACGTGATCAGTGCATGATCAGCCACGTGATCAGTGCATGATCAGCACATGATCAGTGCATGATCAGCCACGTGATCAGTGCATGATCAGTCACGTGATCAGTGCATCGTGATCATTGCATATCCACGTGATCAGTGCATGATAGCCACGTGATCAGTGCATGATAGCCACGTGATCAGTGTGATCAGTCATGTGATCATATGTGATCAGCCACGTGATCAGTGCATGATAGCCACGTGATCAGTGCATGACAGCCACGTGATCAGTGCATGATAGCCACGTGATCAGTGCATGATCAGTCACGTGATCATGTATGATCAGCCACGTGATCAGTGCGTGATCAGTGATCAGTGCATCAATTACGTGATCAGTGCATGATCAGTCACGTGATCAGTGCATGATCAGTCACGTGAACAGTGCATGATCATGTGCATGATGCATGATCAGTCACGTTACCAGTATATGGTTGCTCGTGATCATCCGCGAACCACGTGAGCAGTGCATGATAGCCACGTGATGTGTGCATGATGATTCGTGAGCAGAGTATGATCAGCCGTGATCAGTGCATGAGTGCACGTGATCAGTGCATGATATGTCACGTGACGGTGTGTGATCAGCCACGTGAACAGTGCATGTTCAGCCACGTGATCAGTGCATGATGCCACGTGATCAGTGCATGATCAGTTACGTGAGCAGTGTATGATCAGCCACGTGATCAGTGCATGGTCAGACACGTGAACAGTGTATGATCAGCCACGTGATCAGTGCATGATATCCAAGTGATCAGTGCATGATCATCACGTGATCAATGATCAGCCACGTGAACAGTGCATGCTCAGTCACGTGATCTGGGCCTGCTGAGCTGCGTGATTACTGTCTGCTCATCTGCTTGACAATTGCCAGCTGAGCTGCACGATTCCTGCCTGTCATCTGCTTGACAATTGCCAGCTGTGCTGCGTAATTCCTGCCTGCTCAGCTGCTTGATTATTGCCAGCTGAGCAGCATGATTCCTCACAGCTGAGTTCCATGATTATTGCCTGCTGACTGTTTGATTCGTGCCTACTCAGCTCTTTGTTTATTGCCTCCAGAGGCACATGATCAGTGTATGATAGCAAACATGATCAGTGCATGATCAGTCACATGATCAGCGCCATTAAGTCACGTGATCACTGCATGATAGTCATGTGATCAGTCCATGCTCAGTCACGGTATCAGTGCATGATCAGCCACGTGATCAGTGCATGATCTGTCACAAGATTAGTGTATGATCATCCACGTGATCAGTGCAGGGCAGTCATGTGATCAGTGCATGATATAGACGTGATCAGTGCATGATCAGTCTCGTGATCAGTGCATGATAGCCACGTGATCAGTGCATGATCAGTCACCTGATGGGTGTGATCATTCACGTGTACATGGTAGCTACATGATCATTGCATGATCAGCCACGTGAGTAGTGCATTATAGCCACGTGATCACTGCATGATCAGTCACGTGATCAGTGCATGATCAGTCATGTGACCAGTACATGGTAGCTGCGTGATCATGGCATGATCAGCCACGTGAGCAGTGCATGATAGCCACGTGATCAGTGCATGATCAGACACGTGATCAGTGCATGATCAGTCACGTGATCAGTGCATGATCAGCCACGTGATCAGTGCATGATCAGCCACGTGATCAGTGCATGATCAGCCACGTGATCAGTGCATGATAGCACGTGATCAGTGCATGATCAGTCACGTGATCAGTGCATGATCAGTGTGATCAGTGCATGATCACCACGTGATCAGTGCATGATCAGTACCACAATCAGTGCGTCAATTACGTGATCAGTGCATGATCAGTCACGTGATCAGTGCATGGTAGCCACGTGATCAGTGCATGATCAGCCACGTGATCAGTGCATGATAGCCACGTGATCAGTGCATGATCAGCTTACGTGATCAGTGCATGATCAGTCATGATCGTGTATGATCAGCCACGTGATCAGTGCATGATCGTCACGTGTCAGTGCATGATAGCCACGTGATCAGTGCATGATCAGTCCGTGAGTCCATGATGATCAGCCACGTGATCAGTGCATGATAGCCGTGATCAGTGCATGAGAGCGTGATCAGTGCATGATCAGTCACAGTGACATGTGTGATCAGCCACGTGATCAGTGCATGATAGCCGTGATCAGTGCATGATCAATCGCGTGATCAGTGCATGATCAGTCACGTGATCAGTGCATGATGTGTTTGATCACCATGATCATCACGTGCATCATGGTTGCTACGTGCCAGTCATTGCATGACAGCCACGTGATCAGTGCATGATCAGCCACGTGATCAGTGCGCAGACCGTGACATGTGATCAGCCACGTGATCAGTGCATGATGATCACATGATCAGTGCATGATATGTCCATGTGAGTGTCATGATCAGCCGTGATCAGTGCATGATCAGCCACATGATGATGCATGATCATGTGATCAGTGCAGTGAGTTCGTAGCCAGTACAGTGAGCTGAGTACGTGATCATTGCATGATCAGCCACGTGATCAGTGCATGATCAGCCACGTGATCAGTGCATGATAGCCGTGATCAGTGCATGATCAGTCACGTGATCAGTGTGATCAGCCACGTGATCAGTGCATGATCAGCCACGTGATCAGTGCATGATCAGTCACGTGATCAGTGCATGATCAGTCATGATCAGTGCATGATCAGCTCGTGATCAGTGCATGATCAGCCACGTGATCAGTGCATGATAGCCACGTGATCAGTGCATGATCAGCCACGTGATCAGTGCATGATCAGCCACGTGATCAGTGCATGATAGCCACGTGATCAGTGCATGATGTGCGTGATCAGTGCATGATCAGCCACGTGATCAGTGCATGATCAGCCATGATCAGTGCATGATCAGTCACGTGATCAGTGCATGATCAGTCAGTGACCAGTACATGGTAGCTGTGATCAGTGCCCATGATCAGCCAGTGCATGACCATGTGCCGTGTGCCACGTGATCAGTGCATGATCAGTCATGTGATCGTGTATGATCAGCCACGTGATCAGTGCATGATATCCGTGATCAGTGCATGATCAGCCACGTGATCAGTGCATGATAGCCACGTGATCAGTGCATGATCAGTCACGTGATACATGCGTGATCAGCCACGTGATCAGTGCATGATGAGCCACGTGATCAGTGGGATCAATTACGTGATCAGTGCATGATCAGTCACGTGACCAGTACATGGTTGCCACGTGATCGTTGCATGATCAGCCACGTGATCAGCATGATAGCCGTGGTCAGTGCATGATCAGTCACGTGATCAGTGCATGATCAGTCACGTGAACAGTGCATGATCATTCGTCTTGCATGATCAGTCACGTGACCAGTATATGGTTGCTACGTGATCATTCCATGACGAGCCACGTGAGCAGTGCATGATAGCCACGTGATGTGTGCATGATTCGTGAGCAGAGTATGATCAGCCACGTGATCAGTGCATGAGTGCCACGATCAGTGCATGATCAGTGACAGGTGTGATCAGCGTGAACAGTGCATGTTCAGCCACGTGATCAGTGCATGATAGCCACGTGATCAGTGCATGATCAGTTACGTGAGCAGTGTATGATCAGCCACGTGATCAGTGCATGGTCAGACACGTGAACAGTGTATGATCAGCCACGTGATCAGTGCATGATATCCAAGTGATCAGTGCATGATCATCACGTGATCAGATATGATCAGCCACGTGAACAGTGCATGCTCAGTCACGTGATCTGCATACCTGCTAGGCACATGATCCATTCCTGCCTCATCTGCTTGACAATTGCCAGCTGCTGCAATTCCTGCCTGCTCAGCTGCTGATTATTGCCAGCTGAGCAGCATGATTCCTCACACCTGAGTTCCATGATTATTGTGCTGACTGTTTGATTCGTGCCTACTCAGCTCTTTGTTTATGCCTCCAGAGGCACATGATCAGTGTATGATAGCAAACATGATCAGGCATGATCAGTCACATGATCAGCGCCATTAAGTCACGTGATCACATGATAGTCATGTGATCAGTCCATGCTCAGTCACGTATCAGTGCATGATCAGCCACGTGATCAGTGCATGATCTGTCACATGATTAGTGTATGATCATCCACGTGATCAGTGCATGGGCAGTCATGTGATCAGTGCATGATATAGACGTGATCAGTGCATGATCAGTCTCGTGATCAGTGCATGATAGCCACGTGATCAGTGCATGATCAGTCACCTGATGGGTGTGTGATCATTCACGTGACCTGTACATGGTAGCTACATGATCATTGCATGATCAGCCACGTGAGTAGTGCATGATAGCCACGTGATCAGTGCATGATCAGTCACGTGATCAGTGCATGATCAGTCATGTGACCAGCACATGGTAGCTGCGTGATCATGGCATGATCAGACACGTGAGCAGTGCATGATAGCCACGTGATCAGTGCATGATCAGTCACGTGATCAGTGCATGATCAGTCACGTGATCAGTGCATGATCAGACGTGATCAGTGCATGATCAGCCACGTGATCAGTGCATGATCAGCCACGATCAGTGCATGATCAGTCACGTGATCAGTGCATGATCAGCCACGTGATCAGTGCATGATAGCCACGTGATCAGTGCATGATCAGTCACGTGATCAGTGCATGATCAGTTGCGTGATCAGTGCATGATCAGCCACGTGATCAGTGCATGAGCCACGTGATCAGTGCATGATCAGTTCGTGATCAGTGCATGATCAGTCACGTGATCAGTGCATGATAGCTACGTGATCAGTGCATGATCAGCCACGTGATCAGTGCATGATAGCCACGTGATCAGTGCATGATAGCCACGTGATCAGTGCATGATCAGTCACGTGATCAGTGTGTGATCAGCCACGTGATCAGTGCATGATATCCACATGATCAGTGCATGATCAGCCACGTGATCAGTGCATGATAGTCACGTGATCAGTGCATGATCAGTCACGTGATACATGTGTGATCAGCCACGTGATCAGTGCATGATCAGCCACGTGATCAGTGCATGATCAATCACGTGATCAGTGCATGATCAGTCACGTGATCAGTGCATGGTTGCTACGTGATCAGTTGCATGATCAGCCACGTGATCAGTGCATGATAGCCACGTGATCAGTGCATGATCAGTCACGTGATCAGTGCATGATCAGTCATGTTCAGTGCATGATCAGTCACGTGATGTTCATGATCAGCCACGTGAGCAGTGCATGATAGCCACGTGATCAGTGCATGATCAGTCACGTGATCAGTGCATGATCAGTCACGTGATCATGCATGATCAGCTCATGTGATCAGTGCATGATCAGTCACGTGATCAGTGCATGATCAGCCGTGATCAGTGCATGATCAACGTGATCAGTGCATGATCAGCCACGTGATCAGTGCATGATAGCCACGTGATCAGTGCATGATCAGCCGTGATCAGTGCATGATCAGCCACGTGATCAGTGCATGATCAGTCACGTGATCAGTGCATGATCAGTCATGACCAGTACATGGTAGCCACGTGATCAGTGCATGATCAGCCACGTGATCAGTGCATGATAGCCACGTGATCAGTGCATGATCAGTCATGTGATCGTGTGTGATCAGCCACGTGATCAGTGCATGATATCCACGTGATCAGTGCATGACAGCCACGTGATCAGTGCATGAGCCACAGGATCAGTGCATGATCCCACGTGATCATGTGATCAACCACGTGATCAGTGCATGATGAGCCACGTGATCAGTGCAGGATCAATTACGTGATCAGTGCATGATCAGTCACGTGACCAGTACATGGTTGCTACGTGATCATTGCATGATCAGCCACGTGAGCAGCATGATAGCCACGTGATCAGTGCATGATCAGTCACGTGATCAGTACATGATCAGTCACGTGAACAGTGCATGATCATTTACGTGATCTTTGCATGATCAGTCACGTTACCAGTATATGGTAGCTACGTGATCATTCCATGACGAGCACGTGAGCAGTGCATGATCCACGTGATGTGTGCATGAGTTACGTGAGCAGAGTATGATCAGCCACGTGATCAGTGCATGTGCCACGTGATCAGTGCATGATATGTCACGTGACAGGTGTGTGATCAGCCACGTGAACAGTGCATGTTCAGCCACGTGATCAGTGCATGATAGCCACGTGATCAGTGCATGATCAGTTACGTGAGAGTGCATGATCAGCCACGTGATCAGTGCATGGTCAGAACGTGAACAGTGTATGATCAGCCACGTGATCAGTGCATGATATCCAAGTGATCAGTGCATGATCATCACGTGATCAGTGTATGATCAGCCACGTGAACAGTGCATGCTCAGTCACGTGATCTGGGCCTGCTGAGCTGCGTGATTACTGTCTGCTCATCTGCTTGACAATTGCCAGCTGAGCTGCACGATTCCTGCCTGTCATCTGCTTGACAATTGCCAGCTGTGCTGCGTAATTCCTGCCTGCTCAGCTGCTTGATTATTGCCAGCTGAGCAGCATGATTCCTCAGCCTGAGTTCCATGATTGCCTGCTGACTGTCGTGCCTACTCAGCTCTTTGTTTATTGCCTCCAGAGGCACATGATCAGTGTATGATAGCAAACATGATCAGCGCATGATCAGTCACATGATCAGCGCCATTAAGTCACGTGATCACTACATGATAGTCATGTGATCAGTCCATGCTCAGTCACGGTATCAGTGCATGATCAGCCACGTGATCAGTGCATGATCTGTCACAAGAGTAGTGTATGATCATCCACGTGATCAGTGCACGGGCAGTCATGTGATCAGTGCATGATATAGACGTGAACAGTGCATGACCAGTCTCATGATCCGTGCATGATAGCCACGTGATCAGTGCATGATCAGTCACCTGATGGGTGTATGATCATTCACGTGACCTGTACATGGTAGCTACATGATCATTGCATGATCAGCCACGTGAGTAGTTCATGATAGCCACGTGATCACTGCATGATCAGTCACGTGATCAGTGCATGATCAGTCATGTGACGTACATGGTAGCTGCGTGATCAGGCATGATCAGCCACGTGAGCAGTGCATGATAGCCACGTGATCAGTGCATGATCAGACACGAGATCAGTGCATGATCAGTCACGTGATCAGTGCATGATCAGCCACGTGATCAGTGCATGACCAGGCACGTGATCAGTATATGTCCAGCCAAGTGATCAGTGCATGATAGCCACGTGATCAGTGCATGATCAGTCGTGATCAGTGCATGATCAGTTATGTGATCAGTGTATGATCAGCCACGTGATCAGTGCATGATCAGCCACATGATCAGTGCATGATCAGTCCACGTGATCAGTGTGATCAGTCACGTGACCAGTACATGGTAGCGTGCGTGCCTGATCAGCCACGTGATCAGTGCATGATAGCCACGTGATCAGTGCATGATAGCGTGATCAGTGCATGATCAGTCATGTGATCGTGTGTGATCAGCATGATCAGTGCATGACCACGTGATCAGTGCATGAGTGCACGTGATCAGTGCATGATCAGTCACGTGATCATGTGATCAGCCACGTGATCAGTGCATGATGAGCCACGTGATCAGTGCAGGATCAATTCGTGATCAGTGCATGATCAGTCACGTGACCAGTACATGGTTGCTACGTGATCGTTGCATGATCAGCCACGTGAGCAGAGCAATGCCACGTGGTCAGTGCATGATCAGTCACGTGATCAGTACATGATCAGTCACGTGAACAGTGCATGATCATTTACGTGATCTTTGCATGATCAGTCACGTTACCAGTATATGGTTGCTACGTGATCATTCCATGACACGTGAGCAGTGCATGATAGCCACGTGATGTGTGCATGAGTTACGTGAGCAGTATGATCAGCCACGTGATCAGTGCATGAGTGCCACGTGATCAGTGCATGATATGTCACGTGACAGGTGTGTGATCAGCCACGTGAACAGTGCATGTTCAGCCACGTGATCAGTGCATGATAGCCACGTGATCAGTGCATGATCAGTTACGTGAGCAGTGTATGATCAGCCACGTGATCAGTGCATGGTCAGACACGTGAACAGTGTATGATCAGCCACGTGATCAGTGCATGATATCAAGTGATCAGTGCATGATCATCACGTGATCAGTGTATGATCAGCCACGTGAACAGTGCATGCTCAGTCACGATCTCCTCTGAGCACAGTTACCTGCATCATTCCTTGATGACTGCATTCAGTTGCTGTTCTCCACACAGCTCCATGTGATCCTGCTGAGCAGGCGCGTTCGTGCCTACAGCTCTTTGTTTATGCCTCCAGAGCACATGATCAGTGTATGATAGCAAACATGATCAGCGCATGATCAGTCACATGATCAGTGCCATTAAGTCACGTGATCACTACATGATAGTCATGTGATCAGTCCATGCTCAGTCACGTATCAGTGCATGATCAGCCACGTGATCAGTGCATGATCTGTCACTGATCAGTGTATGATCATCCACGTGATCAGTGCAGGGCAGTCGTGATCAGTGCATGATATAGGCGTGAACAGTGCATGATCAGTCTCGTGATCAGTGCATGATAGCCACGTGATCAGTGCATGATCAGTCACCTGATGGGTGTATGATCATCACGTGACTGTACATGGTAGCTACATGATCATTGCATGATCAGACGTGAGTAGTTCATGATAGCCACGTGATCACTGCATGATCAGTCACGTGATCAGTGCATGATCAGTCATGTGACCAGTGCATGATAGCTGCGTGATCATGCATGATCAGCCACGTGATCAGTGCATGACCACGTGATCAGTGCATGATCAGTCACGTGATCAGTGCATGATCAGTCACGTGATCAGTGCATGATCAGCCACGTGATCAGTGCGTGATCAGTCCAGTGATCAGTGCATGATCAGCACGTGATCAGTGCATGATCAGTCACGTGATCAGTGTATGATCAGCCACGTGATCAGTGCATGATAGCCACGTGATCAGTGCATGATCAGTCACGTGATCAGTGCATGATCAGTCACGTGATCAGTGCATGATCAGCCACGTGATCAGTGCAGTGACGCAATCAGTGCATGATCAATTACGTGATCAGTCATGATCAGTTCGTGATCAGTGATGGCGTAGTCGTATGATCAGCAATGATCAGTGCATGATAGCCACGTGATCAGTGCATGATCAGCCACGTGATCAGTGCATGATCAGTCACGTGATCAGTGTATGATCAGCCATGATCAGTGCATGATCCACGTGATCAGTGCATGATCAGTACGTGATCAGTGCATGAGCCACGTGATCATGCGCAGTGGTCATTGATCATGTGTGATGTCCACGTGATCAGTGCATGATCAGCCGTGATCAGTGCATGATCAGTGCGTGATCAGTGCATGATCAGTCACGTGACCAGTGCATGGTTGCTGGTGATCGTTGCATGATCAGCGTGTGAGCATGATAGCCACGTGATCAGTGCATGATCAGTCACGTGATCAGTGCATGATCAGTCACGTGATCAGTGCATGATCAGTCACGTGATCAGTGCATGATCAGTGCGTGATCAGTGCATGATAGCCACGTGATCAGTGCATGATCAGTCACGTGATCAGTGCATGATCAGTCACGTGATCAGTGCATGATCAGACTGCGTGATCAGTGCATGATCAGTCACGTGATCAGTGCATGATCAGCCACGTGATCAGTGCATGATCAGCCACGTGATCAGTGCATGATCAAGTGATCAGTGCATGATAGCCATGATCAGTGTGATCATTGCGTGATCAGTGCATGATCAGCCACGTGATCAGTGCATGATCAGCCACGTGATCAGTGCATGATAGCCACGTGATCAGTGCATGATCACCGTGATCAGTGCATGATCAGTCACGTGATCAGTGTATGATCAGCCACGTGATCAGTGCATGATCAGCCACGTGATCAGTGCATGATAGCCACGTGATCAGTGCATGATCAGTCACGTGATCATGTGTGATCAGCCGTGATCAGTGCATGATCAGCCACGTGATCAGTGCGTGATCAATTCATGATCAGTGCATGATCATCACATGATCAGTGCATGGTTGCCACGTGATCGTTGCATGATCAGCCACGTGATCAGTGCATGATAGCCACGTGATCAGTGCATGATCAGTCACGTGATCAGTGCATGATCAGTCACGTGAACAGTGCATGATCAGTCACGTGATCAGTGCATGATCAGCCAAGTGATCAGTGCATGATAGTGCTCATGATCAGTGCATGATCAGCCACGTGATCAGTGCATGATAGCTACGTGATCATTGCATGAGTCACGTGATCAGTGCATGATCAGCGTGATCAGTGCATAGCCACGTGATCAGTGCATGATCAGTCACGTGATCAGTGCATGATGAGCGTGATCAGTGCATGATCAGACACGTGACGGTGCAGTAGTCACGTGATCAGTGCATGTAGCCACGTGATCAGTGCATGATCAGTCACGTGATCAGTGTATGATCAGCCACGTGATCAGTGCATGATAGTCACGTGATCAGTGCATGATCAGCTGCGTGATCAGCATGATCAGCCACGTGATCAGTGCATGATCAGCCACGTGAGCAGTGCATGATCTGTCACATGATCATGCATGATACTGCGTGATCAGTGCCTGATCAGCCACGTGATCATTGCAGCTAGCCCGTGATCAGTGCATGATCAGTCACGTGATCGTGTGTGATCAACCACATGATCAGTGCATGATATCCACGTGATCAGTGCATGATCAGCCGTGATCAGTACATGATAGCCACGTGATCAGTGCATGATCAATCACGTGATCCATGTGATCAGCCACGTGATCAGTGCATGATGAGCCACATGATCAGTGCATGATCAATTACGTGATCAGTGCATGATCAGTCACGTGACCAGTACATGGTAGCTACGTGATCATTGCATGATCAGCCACGTGAGCCGTGCATGATAGCCACGTGATCAGTGCATGATCACGTGATCAGTGCATGATCAGTCACGTGAACAGTGCATGATCAGTCACGTGATCTGTGCATGATCAGTCACGTGACCAGTATGGTAGCTACGTGATCATTGCATGACCAGCCACGTGAGCAGTGCATGATAGCCACGTGATCAGTGCATGAGTTACGTGAGCAGAGTATGATCAGCCACGTGATCAGTGCATGATAGCCACGTGATCAGTGCATGATCAGTCACGTGACAGGTGTGTGAACAGCCACGTGAACAGTGCATGATCAGCCACGTGATCAGTGCATGATAGCCACGTGATCAGTGCATGATCAGTTACGTGAACAGTGTATGATCAGCCACGTGATCAGTGCATGATCAGACACGTGATCAGTGCATGATCAATCACGTGATCAGTGCATGATATCCACGTGATCAGTGCATGATCATCACGTGATCAGTGTATGATCAGCCACGTGATCAGTGCATGATCAGTCACGTGATCTGGGCCTGCTGAGCTGCGTGATTACTGTCTGCTCATCTGCTTGACAATTGCCAGCTGAGCTGCACGATTCCTGCCTGTCATCTGCTTGACAATTGCCAGCTGTGCTGCGTAATTCCTGCCTGCTCAGCTGCTTGATTAGTGCCAGCTGAGCAGCATGATTCACACTGAGTTCCATGATTAGTGCCTGCTGACTGTTTGATTCATGCCTACTCAGCTCTTTGTTTATTGCCTCCAGAGGCACATGAACAGTGTATGATAGTAAACATGATCAGTGCATGATCAGTCACATGATCAGCGCCATTAAGTCACGTGATCAGTACATGATTGTCATGTGATCAGTCCATGCTCAGTCACGGTATCAGTGCATGATCAGCCACGTGATCAGTGCATGATCAGTCACGTGATCAGTGCATGATCATCCACGTGATCAGTGCATGGGCAGTCAGGTGATCAGTGCATGATATAGCGTGATCAGTGCATGATCAGTCTCATGATCAGTGCATGATAGCCACGTGATCAGTGCATGATCAGTCACCTGATGAGTGTATGATCATTCACGTGACCTGTACATGTCACATGATCAGTGCATGGTCAGCCACGTGATCAGTGCATGATAGCCACGTGATCAGTGCATGATCAGTCACGTGATCAGTGCATGATCAGTCACGTGACCAGTGCATGGTCACTGCATGATCATTGCATGATCAGCCACGTGAGCAGTGCATGATAGTCACGTGATCAGTGCATGATCAGTCACGTGATCAGTGCATGATCAGTCACATGATCAGTGCATGATCAGCCACGTGATCAGTGCATGATCAGCCACGTGATCAGTGCATGATCAGCCACGTGATCAGTGCATGATCAGCCACAGATCAGTGCATGATCAGTCACGTGATCAGTGCATGATCAGTTGCTGATTAGTGTATGATCAGCCACGTGATCAGTGCATGATCAGTCACGTGATCAGTGCATGATCAGTTCGTGATCAGTGCATGATCAGTCACGTGATCAGTGCATGTGCGACACGTGATCTGCATGATAGCGTGATCAGTGCATGATAGCCACGTGATCAGTGCATGATCGCACGTGATCAGTGCATGATCAGTCACGTGATCGTGTGTGATCAGCCACGTGATCAGTGCAATACATTGATCAGTGCATGAGTACAGGATCAGTGCATGATCAGTCACGTGATCATGTGTGATCAGTCACGTGATCAGTGCATGATCAACCACGTGATCAGTGCATGGTCAGTCACGTGATCAGTGCATGATCAGTCACGTGACAGTGCATGATTGCTCGTGATCATTGCATGATCAGCCACGTGAGCAGTGCATGATAGCCACGTGATCAGTGCATGGTCAGTCACGTGATCAGTGTATGATCAGTCGTGATCAGTGCATGATCAGCCACGTGATCTGTGCATGATCAGTCACGTGATCAGTATATGGTTGCTACGTGATCATTCCACGTGAGCAGTGCATGATATGCGTGATGTGTGCATGATACGTGATCAGTGCATGATCAGCCATGTGATCGGTGCATGATAGTCCGTGATCAGTGCATGGTAGCCAATGCGTGATCAGTGCATGATCAGCCACGTGATCAGTGCATGATGTCACGTAATCAGTGCATGATCAATTATTGATCTGCATGATCAGATACGTGACCAGTACATGATAGCTCGTGATCAGTGCATGACAAGTCGTGATCATGCATGATCGCCACGTGATGGTGCAAAGCCGTGATCAGTGCATGATCAGCCACGTGATCAGTGTGATCAGTCACGTGATCAGTGCATGATCAGCCACGTGATCAGTGCATGATCAATGACGTGATCAGTGCATGATCAGTCACGTGACCAGTACATGGTAGCTCGTGATCAGTTGCATGATCAGCCAAGTGAGCAGTGCATGATAGCCACGTGATCAGTGCATGATCATCACGTGATCAGTGCATGATCAATTACGTGATCAGTGCATGATCATGCATGATCAGTGCATGATCAGTCACGTGACCAGTGTATGGTAGTACACGTGATCAGTGCATGACGAGCCACGTGATCAGTGCATGATAGCCACGTGATGTGTGCATGAGTGCATTGAGCAGTATGATCAACCACGTGATCAGTGCATGAGTGCCGCGTGATCAGTGCATGATATGTCACGTGACAGGTGTGTGATCAACCACGTGAACAGTGCATGATCAGCCACGTGATCAGTGCATGATAGCCACGTGATCAGTGCATGATCAGTTACGTGAGCAGTGTATGATCAGCCACGTGATCAGTGCATGGTCAGACACGTGAACAGTGTATGATCAGCACGTGATCAGTGCATGATATCCAAGTGATCAGTGCATGATCATCACGTGATAAGTGTATGATCAGCCACGTGACAGTGCATACTCAGTCACGTGATCAGGGCCTGCTGAGCTGCGTGATTACTGTCTGCTCATCTGCTTGACAATTGCCAGCTAGCTGCATGATTCCTGCCTGCTCAGCTGTGATTGTGCCAGCTGAGCAGCATGATTCCTCACAGCTGAGTTCCATGATTATTGCCTGCTGACTGTTTGATTCATGCCTACTCAGCTCTTTGTTTATTGCCTCAGAGGCACATGATCAGTGTATGTAGCAAACATGATCAGCGCATGATCAATCACATGATCAGCCATTAAGTCACGTGATCACTACATGATCAGTGATCAGTCCATGCTCAGTCGGTATCAGTGCATGATCAACGTGATCGGTGCATGATCTGCCACATGATTAGTGCATGATCATCCACGTGATCAGTGCATGATCAGGTGATCAGTGCATGATCAGACGTGATCAGTTCATGATTAGTCACGTGGTCAGTGCATGATAGCCACGTGATCAGTGCATGATCAGTCACCTGATGGGTGTATGATCATTCGTGACTGTACATGGTAGCTACATGATCATTGCATGATCAGCCACGTGAGTAGTGCATGATAGCCACGTGATCAGTGCATGATCAGTCACGTGATCAGTGCATGATCAGTCATGTGACCAGTACATGTAGCTGCATGATCATGCATGATCAGCCACGTGAGCAGTGCATGATAGCAACGTGATCAGTGCATGGTCAGTCGCGTGATCAGTGCATGATCAGCCAGTGATCATTGCATGATAGCCACGTGATCAGTGCATGATCAGTCACGTGATCAGTGCATGATCAGTCACGTGGTCAGTGCATGGCATTGCATGATCATTGCATGATCAGCTACGCGATCAGTGCATGATCAGCCACGTGATCAGTGCATGATCAGTCACGTGATCAGTGCATGATCAGTCATGATCAGTACATGATGGCACGTGATCATTGCATGATCAACCACGTGAGCAGTGCATGATAGCCACGTGATCAGTGCATGATCAGCCACGTGATCAGTGCATGATCAATCACGTGATCATTGCATGATCAACCACGTGATCAGTGCATGATCAGCATGTGATCGTCATATCATGGTAGTCGGTGATCAGCCGTGATCGTGAGCAGTCATGATCGCTGGTGCATGATCAGTGCGTGACCAGTACATGTAGCTGCGTGATCAGTGCCTGATAGCCACGTGATCAGTGCATGATCATACGTGATCAGTGCATGATAGCGTGATCAGTGCATGATCAGTCACGTGATCGTGTGTGATCAGCCACAGTCGGTGCATGATATCCGCGTGATCAGTGCATGACAGTCACGTGATCAGTGCATGATAGCTACGTGATCAGTGCATGATCAGTCATGATCATGTATGATCAGCCACGTGATCAGTGCATGAGTCCCGTGATCAGTGCAGGATCAATTACTGATCAGTGCATGATCATCACGTGATCAGTGCATGGTAGCTACGTGATCATTGCATGATCAGCCACGTGAGCAGTGCATGATAGCCACGTGATCAGTGCATGATCAGTGCGTGATCAGTGCATGATCAGTCACGTGATCAGTGCATGATCATTCGTGATCAGTGCATGATCAGTCACGTGACCAGTGGTTGTCACGATCATGGCGAGCCACGTGAGCAGTGCATGATAGCCACGTGATGTGTGCATGAGTCACGTGAGCAGAGTATGATCAGCCACGTGATCAGTGCATGATACCGTGATCAGTGCATGATAGCCGCGTGACAGGTGTGTGATCAGCCACGTGAGCAGTGCATGATCAGCCGTGATCAGTGCATGATAGCCGCGTGATCAGTGCATGATCAGTTACGTGATCAGTGCATGATCAGCCACGTGATCAGTGCATGGTCGACACGTGAACAGTGTATGATCAGCCACGTGATCAGTGCATGATATCCAAGTGATCAGTGCATGATCATCACGTGATCAGTGCATGATCAGCCACGTGACAGTGCATCTCAGTCACGTGATCAGTGCCTGCTGAGCTGCGTGATTCTGTCTGCTCATCTGCTTGACAATTGCCAGCTGAGCTGCATGATTCCTGCCTCCAGCTGCTTGATTATTGCCAGCTGAGCAGCATGATTCCTCACACCTGAGTTCCATGATTAGTGCCTGCTGACTGTTGATTCGTGCCCTCAGCTCTTTGTTTATTGCCTCCAGAGGCACATGATCAGTGTATGATAGCAAACATGATCAGCCATGATCATCACATGATCAGTGCGTTAAGCCACGTGATCAGTGCATGATAGTCATGTGATCAGTCAATGCTCAGTCATGTGATCAGTGCATGATCAGCCACGTGATCAGTGCATGATCTGTCTGATTAGTGTATGATCATCCACGTGATCAATACATGGCATCATGTGATCATTGCATGATATAGCGTGATCAGTGCATGATCAGTCGTGATCAGTGCATGATAGTCACGTGATCAGTGCATGATCAGCCAGGTGATCAGTGTATGATCATTCGCGTGACCAGTGCATGGTAGCTACGTGATCAGTGCATGATCAGCCACGTGATCAGTGCATGATCAATCACGTGATCGTGCATGATCAGTCACGTGATCAGTGCATGATCAGTCATGTGACCAGTACATGGTAGCTGCGTGATCATGCCTGATCAGCCACGTGAGCAGTGCATGATAGCCACGTGATCAGTGCATGATCAGCCACGTGATCAGTGCATGATCAGTCACCTGATCAGTGCATGATCAGCCACGTGATCAGTGCATGATCATCACGTGATGAGTGTATGATCATCCACGTGATCAGTGCATGACAGTCATGTGATCAGTGCATGATACAGCCGCGTGATCAGTGCATGATCAGTCACGTGATCAGTGCACGATCTTCCGTGATCAGTGCATGATCAGTCACATGATCAGTGTGATCATTCACGTGATCACACGTGACATGTGTATGATCAGCCACGTGATCAGTGCATGATAGCCACGTGATCAGTGCATGATCAGTCACGTGATCAATGCATCAGTGTCCTGTGCATGTGTGATAGCTGTGATCAGCATGATCAGTCACGTGATCAGTGCATGGCCAGCCGTGTTGCGATCAGTGCGTGATCGTGCACGATCAGTGCGTGTCATGCCATGATCTGACCACGGATCAGTGCATGATCAGTCACGTGATCAGTGCATGATCAGCCACGTGATCAGTGCATGATCAGTCACGTGATCAGTGCATGATCAGCCAGTGATCAGTGCATGATAGCCACGTGATCAGTGCATGATCAGTCACGTGATCAGTGCATGATCAGTCACGTGATCAGTGTATGATCAGCCACGTGATCAGTGCATGATCAGCCACGTGATCAGTGCATGATCAGCCGTGATCAGTGCATGATCAGTCACGTGATCAGTACATGGTAGCTACGTGATCATTGCATGATCAGCCGTGATCAGTGCATGATAGCCACGTGATCAGTGCATGATAGCCACGTGATCAGTGCATGATCAGTCACGTGATCAGTGTGTGATCAGCCACGTGATCAGTGCATGATATCCACGTGATCAGTGCATGATCAGCCACGTGATCAGTGCATGATAGCCACGTGATCAGTGCATGATCAGTCACGTGATCAGTGTGATCAGCCACGTGATCAGTGCATGATCAGCCACGTGATCAGTGCAGGATCAGTCGTGATCGGTGCATGATCGGTCACGTGATCAGTGCATGATCAATGATCAGTGCATGATCAGCCACGTGATCAGTGCATGAGCCACGTGATCCGTGCATGATCAGTCACGTGATCAGTGCATGATCTGCCATGATCATTGCATGATCAGCCACGTGAGCAGTGCATGATAGCCACGTGATCAGTGCATGATCATCATGATCAGTGCATGATCAGTCACGTGATCAGTGCATGATCAACGTGATCAGTGCATGATCAGTCACGTGATCAGTGCATGATCAGCCACGTGATCAGTGCATGATCAGCACGTGATCAGTGTATGATCAGTCACGTGATCGGTGTGATCAGCCATGGTCAGTGCATGATCAGCCACGTGATCAGTGCATGAGCACGTGATCAGTGCATGATCAGCCACGTGATCAGTGCATGATAGCCACGTGATCAGTGCATGATCAGTCACGTGATCAGTGCATGATCAGCCACGTGATCAGTGCATGATCAGTACGTGATCAGTGCATGATCAGCCACGTGATCAGTGCGCAGTATGCATTGATCAGTGCATGATCAGTCACGTGATCAGTGCATGATCAGTTACGTGACCAGTACAGGTAGCTCGTGATCAGTGCATGATCAGCCGTCAGTGCATGATAGCCCGCGTGATCAGTGCATGATAGCCACGTGATCAGTGCATGATCAGTCATGTGATCGTGTGTGATCAGCCACGTGATCAGTGCATGATATCCACGTGATCAGTGGCCACGTGATCAGTGCATGAGAACCGCGTGATCAGTGCATGATCAGTCACGATACATGTGTGATCAGCCACGTGATCAGTGCATGATGAGCCAGTGATCAGTGCAGGATCAATTACGTGATCAGTGCATGATCAGTCACGTGACCAGTACATGGTTGCTCGTGATGGTTATGATCAGCCACGTGAGCAGTGCATGATAGCCACGTGGTCAGTGCATGATCAGTCACGTGATCAGTACATGATCAGTCACGTGAACAGTGCATGATCATTTACGTGATCATTGCATGATCAGTCACGTTACCAGTATATGATCAGTACGTGATCATTCCATGACGAGCCGTGAGCAGTGCATGATAGCCACGTGATGTGTGCATGAGTTACAGAGCAGAGTATGATCAGCCACGTGATCAGTGCATGAGTGCCACGTGATCAGTGCATGATGTCACGTGACAGTGTGTGATCAGCCACGTGAACAGTGCATGTTCAGCCACGTGATCAGTGCATGATAGCCACGTGATCAGTGCATGATCAGTTACGTGAGCAGTGCATGATCAGCCGTGATCAGTGCATGGTCAGACACGTGAACAGTGTATGATCAGCCACGTGATCAGTGCATGATATCCAAGTGATCAGTGCATGATCATCACGTGATCAGTGCATGATCAGCCACGTGAACAGTGCATGCTCAGTCACGTGATCTGGGCCTGCTGAGCTGCGTGATTACTGTCTGCTCATCTGCTTGACAATTGCCAGCTGAGCTGCACGATTCCTGCCTGTCAGCTGCTTGATTATTGCCAGCTGAGCAGCATGATTCCTCACACCTGTGTTCCATGATTATTGCCTGCTGACTGTTTGATTCGTGCCTACTCAGCTCTTTGTTTATTGCCTCCAGAGGCACATGATCAGTGTATGATAGCAAACATGATCAGCGCATGATCAGTCACATGATCAGCGCCATTAAGTCACGTGATCACTACATGATAGTCATGTGATCAGTCCATGCTCAGTCACGGTATCAGTGCATGATCAGCCACGTGATCAGTGCATGATCTGTCACAAGATTAGTGTATGATCATCCACGTGATCAGTGCATGGGCAGTCATGTGATCAGTGCATGATATAGGCGTGAACAGTGCATGATCAGTCTCATGATCAGTGCATGATAGCCACGTGATCAGTGCATGATCAGTCACTGATGGGTGTATGATCATTACGTGACCTGTACATGGTAGCTACAGATCATTGCATGATCAGCCACGTGAGTAGTGCATGATAGCCACGTGATCAGTCTGCATGATCAGTCACGTGATCAGTGCATGATCAGTCATGTGACCAGTACATGGTAGCTGCGTGATCATGGCATAATCAGCCACGTGAGCAGTGCATGATAGCCACGTGATCAGTGCATGATCAGACGCGGTCAGTGCATGATCAGTCAAGTGATCGGTGCATGATCAGCGTGATCAGTGCATGATCAGTGCACGATCAGTGTGTGTCAGCCACGTGATCAGTGCATGATCAGTCACGTGATCAGTGCATGATCAGACGTGATCAGTGCATGATCAGTCACGTGATCAGTGCATGATAGCCACGTGATCAGTGCATGATCAGTCACGTGATCAGTGCATGATCATTCCGATGACCTGTACATGGTAGCTACGTGATCATTGCATGATCAGCCACGTGATCAGTCATGATAGCCACGTGATCAGTGCATAGTCAGTCACGTGATCAGTGCATGATCAGTCACGTGATCAGTGCATGGTAGCTGCGTGATCATGGCATGATCAGCCACGTGATCAGTGCATGATAGCCACGTGATCAGTGCATGATCAGTCACGTGATCAGTGCGTGATCAGCCACGTGATCAGTGCATGATCAGACGTGATCAGTGCATGATCAGTCACGTGATCAGTGTGATCAGCCACGTGATCAGTGCATGATCAGCACGTGATCATGCATGATCAGCCACGTGATCAGTGCATGACACGTGATCAGTGCATGATCAGTCACGTGATCAGTGCATGATCAGATGTGATCAGTGCATGATCAGCCACGTGATCAGTGCATGATCAGCCACGTGATCAGTGCATGATCAGTCACGTGATCAGTGCATGATCAGTCACGTGATCAGTGCATGATAGCTACGTGATCAGTGCATGATCAGCCACGTGATCAGTGCATGATCAGCCACGTGATCAGTGCATGATAGCCACGTGATCAGTGCATGATCAGTCTGTGATCGTGCATGATCAGCCACGTGATCAGTGCATGATCATCCACGTGATCAGTGCATGCGGCCACGTGATCAGTGCATGATCAGCCACGTGATCAGTGCATGATCAGTCGTGATGTATCATGTGTGATCAGCCACGTGATCAGTGCATGATCAGCCACGTGATCAGTGCATGATCAGTCACGTGATCAGTGCATGATCAGTCACGTGACCAGTGCATGGTTGCTACGTGATCATTGCATGATCAGCCACGTGATCAGTGCATGATAGCCACGTGATCAGTGCATGATCAGTCACGTGATCAGTGCATGATCAGTCACGTGATCAGTGCATGATCAGCCACGTGATCAGTGCATGATGTACGTGATCAGTGCATGATCAGTCACGTGATCAGTGCATGATCAGTCACGTGATCAGTGCATGATCAACAGTGATCAGTGCATGATCAGCCGTGATCAGTGCATGATCAGCCACGTGATCAGTGCATGATCAGGCACGTGATCAGTATGATCAGCCACGTGATCAGTGCATGATCAGCCACGTGATCAGTGCATGATCCCACGTGATCAGTGCATGATCAGCCACATGATCAGTGCATGATCAGTTACGTGATCAGTGCATGATCAGTCATTGACCAGTACATGTAGCTACGTGATCATTGCATGATCAGCCATGATCAGTGCATGATAGCGTGATCAGTGCATGATCAGTCATCGTGTGTGATCAGCCACGTGATCAGTGCATGATATCCACGTGATCAGTGCATGACAGCCACGTGATCAGTGCATGAGAGCCACGTGATCAGTGCATGATCAGTCACGTGATACATGTGTGATCAGCCACGTGATCAGTGCATGATGAGCCACGTGATCAGTGCAGGATCAATTACGTGATCAGTGCATGATCAGTCACGTGACCAGTACATGGTTGCTACGTGATCGTTGCATGATCAGCCACGTGAGCAGAGCATGATAGCCACGTGTCAGTGCATGATCAGTCACGTGATCAGTACATGATCAGTCACGTGAACAGTGCATGATCATTTACGTGATCTTTGCATGATCAGTCACGTGACCAGTATATGGTTGCTACGTGATCATTCCATGACGAGCCACGTGAGCAGTGCATGATAGCCACGTGATGTGTGCATGATGATTACGTGAGCAGAGTATGATCAGCCACGTGATCAGTGCATGAGTGCCACGTGATCAGTGCATGATATGTCACGTGACAGGTGTGTGATCAGACACGTGAACAGTGCATGTTCAGCCACGTGATCAGTGCATGATAGCCGTGATCAGTGCATGATCAGTTACGTGATCAGTGTATGATCAGCCACGTGATCAGTGCATGGTCAGACACGTGAACAGTGTATGATCAGCCACGTGATCAGTGCATGATATCCAAGTGATCAGTGCATGATCATCACGTGATCAGTGTATGATCAGCCACGTGAACAGTGCATGCTCAGTCACGTGATCTGGGCCTGCTGAGCTGCGTGATTACTGTCTGCTCATCTGCTTGACAATTGCCAGCTGAGCTGCACGATTCCTGCCTGTCATCTGCTTGACAATTGCCAGCTGTGCTGCGTAATTCCTGCCTGCTCAGCTGCTTGATTATTGCCAGCTGAGCAGCATGATTCCTCACACCTGAGTTCCATGATTATTGCCTGCTGACTGTTTGATTCGTGCCTACTCAGCTCTTTGTTTTTGCCTCCAGAGGCACATGATCAGTGTATGATAGCAAACATGATCAGCGCATGATCAGTCACATGATCAGCGCCATTAAGTCACGTGATCACTACATGATAGTCATGTGATCAGTCCATGCTCAGTCACAGTATCAGTGCATGATCAGCCACGTGATCAGTGCATGATCTGTCACATGATTAGTGTATGATCATCCACGTGATCGGTGCATGGGCAGTCATGTGATCAGTGCATGATATAGACGTGAACAGTGCATGATCAGTCACGTGATCAGTGCATGATAGCCACGTGATCAGTGCATGATCAGTCACCTGATGGGTGTATGATCATTCACGTGACCTGTACATGGTAGCTACATGATCATTGCATGATCAGCCACGTGATAGTGCATGATAGCCACGTGATCACTGCATGATCAGTCACGTGATCAGTGCACATGATCACTCGCGTGATCATGGCATGATCAGCCACGTGATCAGTGCATGATAGCCACGTGATCAGTGCATGATCAGACACGAGATCAGTGCATGATCAGTCACGTGATCAGTGCATGATCAGCCACGTGATCAGTGCATGACCAGCACGTGATCAGTGTATGTCCAGCCAAGTGATCAGTGCATGACAGCCACGTGATCAGTGCATGATCAGTCACGTGATCAGTGCATGATCAGTCACGTGATCAGTGCATGATCAGTCACGTGATCAGTGCATGATCAGCCACGTGATCAGTGCATGATCAGCGCAGTCAGTGCATGATCAGTGCTCATGATGTGATGCAGTCACGTGACCAGTGCATGGTAGTGCGTGATCATTGCATGATCAGCCACGTGATCAGTGCATGATAGCCATGATCAGTGCATGATAGCCCGCGTGTCAGTGCATGATCAGTCATGTGATCTTGATGTGCGATCAGCCACGTGATCAGTGCATGATAGCCATGATCAGTGCATGAAATTGCGTGATCAGTGCATGATCAGTCACGTGATACATGTGTGATCAGCCACGTGATCAGTGCATGATGAGCACGTGATCAGTGCAGGATCAGTCGTGATGTGCATGATCAGTCACGTGATGAGTACATGGTTGCTACGTGATCGTTGCATGATCAGCCACGTGAGCAGTGCATGATAGCCACGTGATCAGTGCATGATCAGTCACGTGATCAGTGCATGATCAGTCACGTGAACAGTGCATGATCATTTACGTGATCAGTGCATGATCAGTCACGTGACCAGTATATGGTTGCTACGTGATCATTCCATGACGAGCCACGTGAGCAGTGCATGATAGCCACGTGATGTGTGCATGAGTTACGTGAGCAGAGTATGATCAGCCACGTGATCAGTGCATGAGTGCCACGTGATCAGTGCATGATATGTCACGTGACAGGTGTGTGATCAGCCACGTGATCAGTGCATGTTCAGCCACGTGATCAGTGCATGATAGCCACGTGATCAGTGCATGATCAGTTACGTGAGCAGTGTATGATCAGCCACGTGATCAGTGCATGGTCAGACACGTGAACAGTGTATGATCAGCCACGTGATCAGTGCATGATATCCAAGTGATCACTACATGATCATCACGTGATCAGTGTGATCAGCCACGTGAACAGTGCATGCTCAGTCACGTGATCTGGGCCTGCTCAGGCTGCGTGATTACTGTCTGCTCATCTGCTTGACAATTGCCAGCTGAGCTGCACGATGCCTGCCTGCTCAGCTGCAGTGTACCAGCTGAGCAGCATGATTCCTCACACCTGAGTTCCATGATTATTGCATGCTGACTGATTCGTGCCTACTCAGCTCTTTGTTTACCTCCAGAGGCACATGATCAGTGTATGATAGCAAACATGATCAGCGCATGATCAGTCACATGATCAGCGCATTAAGTCACGTGATCACTACATGATAGTCATGTGATCAGTCCATGCTCAGTCACGGTATCAGTGCATGATCAGCCACGTGATCAGTGCATGATCTGTCACTGAGATAGTGTATGATCATGCACGTGATCAGTGCATGCAGTCATGTGATCAGTGCATGATAGCGTGATCAGTGCATGATCAGTCACGTGATCAGTGCATGATAGCCACGTGATCAGTGCATGATCAGTCACCTGATGGGTGTATGATCATTCACGTGACCTGTACATGGTAGCTACATGATCATTGCATGATCAGCCACGTGAGTAGTTCATGATAGCCACGTGATCAGTGCATGATCAGTCACGTGATCAGTGCATGATCAGTCATGTGACCAGTACATGGTAGCTCGTGATCATGGCATGATCAGCCACGTGAGCAGTGCATGATAGCCACGTGATCAGTGCATGATCAGTGCAGTGATCAGTGCATGATCAGTCACGTGATCAGTGCATGATCAGCCACGTGATCAGTGCATGATCAGTCACGTGATCAGTGCATGATCAGCACGTGATCAGTGCATGCAGTCACGTGATCAGTGCATGATCAGCCACGTGATCAGTGCATGATCAGTCACGTGATCATGCACAGTATGCGTGATCAGTGCATGATCAGTCACCACGTCAGTGCATGTCATTCCATGACCAGTACATGGTAGCTACGTGATCAGTGCATGATCAGCCACGTGATCAGTGCATGATAGCCACGTGATCAGTGCATGATCAGTCACGTGATCAGTGCATGATCAGTCACGTGATCAGTGCATGATAGCTGCGTGATCAGTGCATGATCAGCCGTGATCAGTGCATGATAGCCACGTGATCAGTGCATGATCATCACGTGATCAGTGCATGATCAGTCACGTGATCAGTGTGATCCCAGCCGATCAGTGCATGATCAGCCGCGTGATCAGTGCATGATCAGTACGTGATCAGTGTGTACCAGCCAGTGATCAGATGCATGCTCACGTGATCAGTGCATGATCAGCCGTGATCAGTGCATGATCAGTCACGTGATCAGTGCATGATCAGTCACGTGATCAGTGCATGATCAGTCATGTGTCGTGCATGATCAGTCACGTGATCAGTGCATGATCAGTCACGTGACCAGTACATGGTAGCTACGTGATCAGTGCATGATCAGCCACGTGATCAGTGCATGATAGCCACGTGATCAGTGCATGATCACCACGTGATCAGTGCATGATCAGTCACGTGATCAGTGCATGATCAGCCACGTGATCAGTGCATGATATCCACGTGATCAGTGCATGACAGCCACGTGATCAGTGCATGATAGCCACGTGATCAGTGCATGATCAGTCACGTGATCATGTGTGATCAGCCACGTGATCAGTGCATGATCAGCCATGATCAGTGCATGATCATTCATGATCAGTGCATGATCAGTCGTGACAGTACATGATTGCTACGTGATCATTGCATGATCAGCCACGTGATCAGTGCATGATAGCCACGTGATCAGTGCATGATCAGTCACGTGATCAGTATGATCGATCCGTGATCAGTGCATGATCATTCACGTGATCAGTGCATGATCAGCCACGTGATCAGTGCATGATAGCCACGTGATCAGTGCATGATCAGTCACGTGATCAGTGCATGATCCACGTGATCAGTGCATGATCAGCCACGTGATCAGTGCATGATCAGTCACGTGATCAGTGCATGATCAGCCATGAGATGGTGCATGATCAGCCGTGATCAGTGCATGATCAGCACGTGATCAGTGCATGATCAGCCACGTGATCAGTGCATGATCAGCCACGTGATCAGTGCATGATCAGCCCGTGATCAGTGCATGATCAATTACGTGATCAGTGCATGATCAGTCATGTGATCAGTGCATGATAGCTCGTGATCAGTGCATGATCAGCGCGTGATCAGTGCATGATAGCCACGTGATCAGTGCATGATCAGTCATGTGATCGTGTATGATCAGCCATGATCAGTGCATGATATCCACGTGATCAGTGCATGATCAGCCACGTGATGTGCATGATCCCACGTGATCAGTGCATGATCAGTCACGTGATCATGTGTGATCAGCCACGTGATCAGTGCATGATAGCCACGTGATCAGTGCATGATCAGCCACGTGATCAGTGCATGATCAGTCACGTGATCAGTGCATGATCAGCCACGTGATCAGTGCATGATCAGTCACGTGATCAGTGCATGATCTACGTGATCAGTGCATGGCAGTCATGTGATCAGTGCAGTCAGGCGTGATCAGTGCATGATCAGTCACGTGATCAGTGCATGATAGCCACGTGATCAGTGCATGATCATCATGATCAGTGCATGATCATTCACGTGACCTGTACATGGTGGCTACATGATCATTGCATGATCAGCCACGTGAGTAGTGCATGATAGCCACGTGATCAGTGCATGATCAGTCACGTGATCAGTGCATGATCAGTCATGTGACCAGTACATGGTAGCTAGTGATCATGGCATGATCAGCCACGTGAGCAGTGCATGATAGCCACAGTGGTCATGATCAGTCACGTGATCAGTGCATGATCAGTCACGTGATCAGTGCATGATCAGTCACGTGATCAGTGCATGATCAGCCACGTGATCAGTGCATGATAGCCATGATCGGTGCATGATCAGCCACGTGATCAGTGCATGATCAGCCGTGATCAGTGCGTGATCATCATTGATCAGTGCATGATCAATGTGATCAGTGTATGATCAGCCACGTGATCAGTGCATGATCAGCCACGTGATCAGTGCATGCGATTACGTGATCAGTGCATGATCAGTCACGTGACCAGTACATGGTAGCTACGTGATCATTGCATGATCAGCCACGTGATCAGTGCATGATAGCCACGTGATCAGTGCATGATCAGCCACGTGATCAGTGCATGATCAGTCATGTGATCGTGTGTGATCAGCCGCCAGATCAGTGTGTCTCCCGTGATCAGTGCATGACAGCCACGTGATCAGTGCATGATAGCCACGTGATCAGTGCATGATCAGTCACGTGATACATGTGTGTCAGCCACGTGATCAGTGCATGATGAGCCACGTGATCAGTGCATGATCAGTCACGTGTAGATGTATGATCAGTCACGTGACCAGTACATGTGACTGCGTGATCAGTGCATGATCAGCCACGTGAGCAGTGCATGATAGCCACGTGATCAGTGCATGATCAGGCATGATCAGTGCATGATCAGTCACGTGATCAGTGCATGATCAGCCGCGTGATCAGTGCATGGCACGTGATCAGTGCATGATCAGCCACGTGATCAGTGCATGATCAGCACGTGATCAGTGCATGATCAGTCACGTGATCAGTGCATGATCAGTCACGTGATCAGTGTATGATCAGCCACGTGATCAGTGCATGATCAGACACATGATCAGTGCATAAGTCCACGTGATCAGTGCATGATCAGTCACGTGACAGTGTGTGATTGCTCATGATCAATGCATGATCAGCCACGTGATCAGTGCATGATAGCCACGTGATCAGTGCATGATCAGTCACGTGACTGTGTATGATCAGCCACGTGATCAGTGCATGATCAGCCGTGATCAGTGCATGATGGCCGTACGTGATCAGTGCATGATAGCCACGTGATCAGTGCATGGTCAGACACGTGATCAGTGTATGATCAGCCACGTGATCAGTGCATGATATCCAAGTGATCAGTGCATGATCATCACGTGATCAGTGTATGATCAGCCACGTGAACAGTGCATGCTCAGTCACGTGATCAGGGCCTGCTGAGCTGCGTGATTACTGTCTGCTCTCCATGTGCAGCTGAGCACGATTCCTGCCTGCTCAGCTGTGATTATTGCCAGCTGAGCAGCATGATTCCTCACACCTGAGTTCCATGATTATTGCCTGCTGACTGTTTGATTCGTGCCTATCAGCTCTTTGTTTATTGCCTCCAGAGGCACATGATCAGTGTATGATAGCAAACATGATCAGCGCATGATCAGTCACATGATCAGCGCCATTAAGTCACGTGATCACTACATGATAGTCATGTGATCAGTCCATGCTCAGTCACGGTATCAGTGCATGATCAGCCACGTGATCAGTGCATGATCAGTCACGTGATCAGTGCATGATCAGTCACGTGATCAGTGCATGATCAGCCACGTGATCAGTGCATGATGCTCGTGATCAGTGCATGATAGCCACGTGATCAGTGCATGATCAGTCACGTGATACGTGTATGATCAGCCACGTGATCAGTGCATGATAGCCGTGATCAGTGCATGACGCTTCGTGATCGTGAGAGCCACGTGATCAGTGCATGATCAGTCACGTGATACATGTGTGATCAGCCGTGATCAGTGCATGATCAGCCCGTGATCAGTGCATGATCAGTCACGTGATCAGTGCATGATCAGTCACGTGATCAGTGCATGATCAGTCACGTGAACAGTGCATGATCATTTACGTGATCTGTGCATGATCAGTCACGTGACCAGTGCATGGTTGCTCCGTGATCATTGCATGCAGCCACGTGAGCAGTGCATGATAGCCACGTGATGTGTGCATGATCCGTGATCAGAGAATGATATGATCAGCCACGTGATCAGTGCATGGTGCCACGTGATCAGTGCATGATCATCACGTGACAGGTGTGTGATCAGCCACGTGATCAGTGCATGTTCAGCCACGTGATCAGTGCATGATAGCCACGTGATCAGTGCATGATCAGACACGTGATCAGTGCATGATCAGCCACGTGATCAGTGCATGATCAGCCACGTGATCAGTGCATGGTCAGACACGTGAACAGTGTATGATCAGCCACGTGATCAGTGCATGATATCACAAGTGATCAGTGCATGATCATCACGTGATCAGTGTATGATCAGCCACGTGAACAGTGCATGCTCAGTCACGTGATCAGGGCCTGCTGAGCTGCGTGATTACTGTCTGCTCATCTGCTTGACAATTGCCAGCTGAGCTGCACGATTCCTGCCTGTCATCTGCTTGACAATTGCCAGCTGTGCTGCGTAATTCCTGCCTGCTCAGCTGCTTGATTATTGCCAGCTGAGCAGCATGATTCCTCACACCTGAGTTCCATGATTATTGCCTGCTGACTGTTTGATTTGTGCCTACTCAGCTCTTTGTTTATTGCCTCCAGAGGCACATGATCAGTGTATGATAGCAAACATGATCAGCGCATGATCAGTCACATGATCAGCGCCATTAAGTCACGTGATCACTGCATGATAGTCATGTGATCAGTCCATGCTCAGTCACGGTATCAGTGCATGATCAGCCACGTGATCAGTGCATGATCTGTCACAAGATTAGTGTATGATCATCCACGTGATCAGTGCATGGGCAGTCATGTGATCAGTGCATGATATAGGCGTGAACAGTGCATGATCAGTCTCGTGATCAGTGCATGATCAGCCACGTGATCAGTGCATGATCTGTCACGTGATCTGTGCATGATCAGTCACGTGACCAGTGTATGTAGCTGCGTGATCAGCATGATCAGACCGTGATCAGTGCATGATAGCCACGTGATCAGTGCATGATCAGCCACGTGATCAGTGTATGTCAGCCACGTGATCAGTGCATGATAGCCGTGATCATTGCATGATCAGCCACGTGATCAGTGCATGATCAGTCACGTGATCAGTGCATGATCAGCCACGTGATCAGTGCAGTCAATCATGATCAGTGCATGATCAGTTCGTATGCCAGTAGTATCATTGTGATCATTGCATGATCAGCCACGTGATCAGTGCATGATAGCCACGTGATCAGTGCATGATAGCCACGTGATCGGTGCATGATCAGTCATGTGATCAGTGCATCAGCCACGTGATCAGTGCATGATATCCACGTGATCAGTGCATGATAGCCGCGTGATCAGTGCATGATAGCACGTGATCAGTGCATGATCAGTCACGTGATCATGTGTGATCAGCCACGTGATCAGTGCATGATGAGCCACGTGATCAGTGCAGGATCAATTACGTGATCAGTGCATGATCAGTCACGTGACAGTACATGGTTGCTACGTGATCATTGCATGATCAGCCACGTGAGCAGAGCATGATAGCCACGTGGTCAGTGCATGATCAGTCACGTGATCAGTACATGATCAGTCACTGATCAGTGCATGATCATTACGTGATCTTTGCATGATCAGTCACGTGACCAGTATATGGTTGCTACGTGATCATTCCATGACGAGCCACGTGAGCGGTGCATGATAGCCACGTGATGTGTGCATGAGTTACGTGAGCAGAGTATGATCAGCCGTGATAAGTGCATGAGTGCCACGTGATCAGTGCATGATATGTCACGTGACAGTGTGTGATCAGCCACGTGAACAGTGCATGTTCAGTGCGTGATCAGTGCATGATAGCCACGTGATCAGTGCATGATCAGTTACGTGAGCAGTGTATGATCAGCCACGTGATCAGTGCATGGTCAGACACGTGAACAGTGTATGATCAGCCACGTGATCAGTGCATGATATCCAAGTGATCAGTGCATGATCATCACGTGATCAGTGTATGATCAGCCACGTGAACAGTGCATGCTCAGTCACGTGATCAGGGCCTGCTGAGCTGCGTGATTGCTGTCTGCTCATCTGCTTGACAAGTGCCAGCTGAGCTGCACAATTCCTGCCTGCTCAGCTGCTTGATTATTGCCAGCTGAGCAGCATGATTCCTCACACCTGGGTTCCATGATTATTGCCTGCTGACTGTTTGATTCGTGCCTACTCAGCTCTTTGTTTATTGCCTCCAGAGGCACATGATCAGTGTATGATAGCAAACATGATCAGCGCATGATCAGTCACATGATCAGCGCCATTAAGTCACGTGATCACTACATGATAGTCATGTGATCAGTCCATGCTCATCACGGTATCAGTGCATGATCAGCCACGTGATCAGTGCATGATCTATCACATGATTAGTGTATGATCATCCACGTGATCGGTGCATGAGCAGTCATGTGATCAGTGCATGATTAGACGTGATCAGTGCATGATCAGCCACGTGATCAGTGCATGATAGCCACGTGATCAGTGCATGATCAGTCACGTGATCGTGTATGATCAGCCACGTGATCAGTGCATGATAGCCACGTGATCAGTGCATGATCAGTCACGTGATCAGTGTATGATCAGCCACGTGATCAGTGCATGATCAGCCACGTGATCAGTGCATGATCAGTCACGTGATCAGTGCATCATCCGTTAACGATGCATGATCAGTCACGTGATCAGTACATGATAGCTACGTAATCATTGCATGATCAGACACGTGATCAGTGCATGATCAGCCACGTGATCAGTGCATGATGAGCCGTGTCGTTATGCAGTCAGCCATGTGACGTCGTGTATGATCAGCCACATGATCAGTGCATGATATCCACGTGATCAGTGCATGACAACCGTGATCAGTGCATGATAGCTACGTGATCAGTGCATGATCAGCCACGTGATCATGTATGATCAGCCACGTGATCGGTGCATGATCAGCCACGTGATCAGTGCATGATCAAGTCCGTGATCAGTGCATGATCAGTCACGTGACCAGTGCATGGTAGCTGCGTGATCATTGCATGATCAGCCACGTGATCAGTGCATGATAGCCACGATGAGTGATCAGTCAGCGTGATCAGTGCATGATCAGTCACGTGATCAGTGCATGATCAGTCATGTGATCCGTGTATGATCAACCGATGATCAGTGCATGATAGCCACGTGATCAGTGCATGATCAGCCACGTGATCAGTGCGATCCAGTCGTGATCAGTGCATGATCAACACGAGATCAGTGCATGATCAGCCACGTGATCAGTGCATGATCAGCCACGTGATCAGTGCATGACCAGGCACGTGATCAGTGCATGTCCAGTCACGTGATCAGTGCATGATAGCCACGTGATCAGTGCATGATCAGTCACGTGATCAGTGCATGATAGTTACGTGATCAGTGCAATCAGCCACGTGATCAGTGCATGATCATTCGGTCAGTGCATGTAGCCATGTGATCAGTGCATGATCAGCGTGATCAGTGCATGATCAGTCACGTGATCAGTGCATGATCAGTGTGTGATCAGTGCATGATCAGCACGTGATCATTGCATGATCAGCCACGTGATCAGTGCATGTTCACCACGTGATCAGTGCATAGGCCACGTGATCAGTGCATGATCAGTCACGTGATCAGTGCATGATCAGTCACGTGATCAGTGTATGATCAGCCACGTGATCAGTGCATGATCAGCCACATGATCAGTGCATGATCAGTCATTGATCGGTGCATGATCAGTCATTGACCAGTACATGGTAGCTACGTGATCATTGCCTGATCAGCCACGTGGTCAGTGCATGATGGCCAGTGATCAGTGCATGATCAGTCACGTGATCAGTGTGATCAGCCGTGATCAGTACATGATGAGCCGCGTGATCAGTGCATGATCAGTCGTGATCAGTGCATGTCAGTCAGTGATCAGTACATGATTGCTACACGTGTGCATGATCAGTCACGTGATCAGTGCATGATAGCGTGATCAGTGCATGATCAGTCACGTGATCAGTGCATGATCAGTCACGTGATCAGTGCATGATCAGTCACGTGATCAGTGCATGATCAGCCGTGACCAGTGCATGATTGCCTGCGTGATCAGTGCATGACAGCCCGTGATCAGTGCATGATAGCCACGTGATGTGCATTCAGTGAGCAGGTATGATCAGTACGCGTGATGTTCTGCTGGTATTGCTGACGATCAGTGCATGATCATCACGTGATCGGTATGATCAGTCACATGATCAGTGCATGAACCACGTGATGGTGCATCCAGTCGTGATCAGTGCATGTCCGTGATCAGTGCATGATCAACGCATGATCAGTGCATGATCAGCCACGTGATGGTGCATGCTTGCACGTGATCAGTGCACAATCACCATGATCAGTGCATGATCAGCCACGTTCAGTGCATGATCAGTCACGTGATCGTGCGCCCAGTCATTCGTGACGGTACATGGCCAGCTCATGATCATTGCTGATATTGTGTGATCAGTGCATGTCGTGATCGCTGTGCCGATCAGTAGCTGATCGTGTGTGATCAGCCACATGATCAGTGCATGATATCCAGTGATCAGTGCATGACAGCCACGTGATCAGTGCATGAGAGCCACGGGATCAGTGCATAATCAGTCACGTGATACATGTGTGATCAGCCACGTGATCAGTGCATGATGAGCCACGTGATCAGTGCAGGATCAATTCGTGATCAGTGCATGATCAGTCCGTGACCAGTACATGGTTGCTCGTGATGTTGCATGATCAGCCACGTGAGCAGAGCATGATAGCCACGTGGTCAGTGCATGATCAGTCACGTGATCAGTTACATGATCAGTCACGTGAACAGTGCATGATCATTTACGTGATCTTTGCATGATCAGCCACGTTACCAGTATATGGTTGTCATGCATGTTCACGAACCACGTGAGCAGTGCATGATAGCCACGTGATGTGTGCATGAGTTACGTGAGCAGAGTATGATCAGCCACGTGATCAGTGCATGAGTGCCACGTAATCAGTGCATGATATGTCACGTGACAGGTGTGTGATCAGCCACGTGAACAGTGCATGTTCAGCCACGTGATCAGTGCATGATAGCCACGTGATCAGTGCATGATCAGTTACGTGAGCAGTGTATGATCAGCCACGTGATCAGTGCATGGTCAGACACGTGAAGAGTGTATGATCAGCCACGTGATCAGTGCATGATATCCAAGTGATCAGTGCATGATCATCACGTGATCAGTGTATGATCAGCCACGTGAACAGTGCATGCTCAGTCACGTGATCTGGGCCTGCTGAGCTGCGTGATTACTGTCTGCTCATCTGCTTGACAATTGCCAGCTGAGCTGCACGATTCCTGCCTGTCATCTGCTTGACAATTGCCAGCTGTGCTGCGTAATTCCTGCCTGCTCAGCTGCTTGATTATTGCCAGCTGAGCAGCATGATTCCTCACACCTGAGTTCCATGATTATTGCCTGCTGACTGTTTGATTCGTGCCTACTCAGCTCTTTGTTTATTGCCTCCAGAGGCACATGATCAGTGTATGATAGCAAACATGATCAGCGCATGATCAGTCACATGATCAAGCCATTAAGTCACGTGATCACTACATGATAGTCATGTGATCAGTCCATGCTCAGTCACGTATCAGTGCATGATCAGCCACGTGATCAGTGCATGATCTGTCACAAGATAGTGTATGATCATCCACGTGATCAGTGCACGGGCAGTCATGTGATCAGTGCATGATATAGACGTGAACAGTGCATGACCAGTCTCATGATCCGTGCATGATAGCCACGTGATCAGTGCATGATCAGTCACCTGATGGGTGTATGATCATTCACGTGACCTGTACATAGTAGCTACATGATCATTGCATGATCAGCCACGTGAGTAGTTCATGATAGCCACGTGATCACTGCATGATCAGTCACGTGATCAGTGCATGATCAGTCATGTGACCAGTACATGGTAGCTGCGTGATCATGGCATGATCAGCCACGTGAGCAGTGCATGATAGCCACGTGATCAGTGCATGATCAGACACGAGATCAATGCATGATCAGTCACGTGATCAGTGCATGATCAGCCACGTGATCAGTGCATGACCAGGCACGTGGTCAGTGTATGTCCAGCCAAGTGATCAGTGCATGATAGCCACGTGATCAGTGCATGATCAGTCACGTGATCAGTGCATGATCAGTTACGGATCAGTATGAGTCAGCCACGTGATCAGTGCATGATCAGCCACATGATCAGTGCATGATCAATTACGTGCTCAGTGCATGATCAGTTACGTGACCAGTACATGGTAGCTACGTGATCATTGCCTGATAAGCCACGTGATCAGTGCATGATAGCCACGTGATCAGTGCATGATAGCCACGTGATCAGTGCATGACCAGTCATGTGATACGTGTGTGATCAGCCACATGATCAGTGCATGGCAGCCACGTGATCAGTGCATGAGAGCCACGGGATCATTGCATGATCAGTCACGTGATACATGTGTGATCAGCGACGTGATCAGTGCATGATGAGCCACGTGATCAGTGCAGGATCAATTACGTGATCAGTGCATGATCAGTCACGTGACCAGTACATGGTTGCTACGTGATGCGTGCATGATCAGCCACGTGAGCAGAGCATCATGCGTGGTCAGTGCATGATCAGTCACGTAATCAGTACATGATCAGTCACGTGAACAGTGCATGATCATTTACGTGATCATTGCATGATCAGCCACGTTACCAGTATATGGTTGCTACGTGATCATTCCATGACGAGCCATGTGAGCAGTGCATGATAGCCACGTGATGTGTGCATGAGTTACGTGAGCAGAGTATGATAAGCCACGTGATCAGTGCATGATAGCCACGTGATCAGTGCATGATCAGTCACGAGATCAGTGCATGATCAGTCACGTGATCAGTGCATGATCAGACACGATCAGTGCATGATCAGTCACGTGATCAGTGCATGATGCCACGTGATCAGTGCATGACTAGGCACGTGATCAGTGTATGTCCAGCCAAGTGATCAGTGCATGATAGCCACGTGATCAGTGCATGATCAGCCACGTGATCAGTGCATGATCAGCCACATGATCAGTGCATGATCAATTACGTGCTCAGTGCATGATCAGTTACGTGACCAGTACAAGGTAGCTACGTGATCATTGCCTGATAAGCCACGTGATCAGTGCATGATAGCCACGTCATCAGTGTATGATCAGTCATGTGATACGTGTGTGATCAGTCACATGATCAGTGAATGATATCCACGTGATCAGTGCATGACAGCCACGTGATCAGTGCATGAGAGCCACAGGATCAGTGCATGATCAGTCACGTGATACATGTGTGATCAGCCACGTGATCAGTGCATGATGAGCCACGTGATCAGTGCAGGATCAATTACGTGATCAGTGCATGATCAGTCACGTGACCAGTACATGGTTGCTACGTGATCGTTGCATGATCAGCCACGTGAGCAGAGCATGATAGCCACGTGGTCAGTGCATGATCAGTCACGTGATCAGTACATGATCAGTCACGTGAACAGTGCATGATCATTTACGTGATCTTTGCATGATCAGTCACGTTACCAGTATATGGTTGCTACGTGATCATTCCATGACGAGCCACGTGAGCAGTGCATGATAGCCACGTGATGTGTGCATGAGTTACGTGAGCAGAGTATGATCAGCCACGTGATCAGTGCATGAGTGCCACGTGATCAGTGCATGATATGTCACGTGACAGGTGTGTGATCAGCCACGTGAACAGTGCATGTTCAGCCACGTGATCAGTGCATGATAGCCACGTGATCAGTGCATGATCAGTTACGTGAGCAGTGTATGATCAGCCACGTGATCAGTGCATGGTCAGACACGTGAACAGTGTATGATCAGCCACGTGATCAGTGCATGATATCCAAGTGATCAGTGCATGATCATCACGTGATCAGTGTATGATCAGCCACGTGAACAGTGCATGCTCAGTCACGTGATCTGGGCCTGCTGAGCTGCGTGATTCCTGTCTGCTCATCTGCTTGACAATTGCCAGCTGAGCTGCACGATTCCTGCCTGTCATCTGCTTGACAATTGCCAGCTGTGCTGCGTAATTCCTGCCTGCTCAGCTGCTTGATTATTGCCAGCTGAGCAGCATGATTCCTCACACCTGAGTTCCATGATTATTGCCTGCTGACTGTTTGATTCGTGCCTACTCAGCTCTTTGTTTATTGCCTCCAGAGGCACATGATCAGTGTATGATAGCAAACATGATCAGCGCATGATCAGTCACATGATCAGCGCCATTAAGTCACGTGATCACTACATGATATTCATGTGATCAGTCCATGCTCAGTCACGGTATCAGTGCATGATCAGCCACGTGATCAGTGCATGATCTGTCACAAGATTAGTGTATGATCATCCATGTGATCAGTGCACCGGCAGTCATGTGATCAGTGCATGATATAGACGTGAACAGTGCATGACCAGTCTCATGATCCGTGCATGATAGCCACGTGATCAGTGCATGATCAGTCACCTGATGGGTGTATGATCATTCACGTGACCTGTACATGGTAGCTACATGATCATTGCATGATCAGCCACGTGAGTAGTTCATGATAGCCATGTGATCACTGCATGATCAGTCACGTGATCAGTGCATGATCAGTCATGTGACCAGTACATGGTAGCTGCGTGATCATGGCATGATCAGCCACGTGAGCAGTGCATGATAGCCACGTGATCAGTGCATGATCAGACACGAGATCAGTGCATGATCAGTCATGTGATCAGTGCATGATCAGCCACGTGATCAGTGCATGACCAGGCACGTGATCAGTGTATGTCCAGCCAAGTGATCAGTGCATGATAGCCACGTGATCAGTGCATGATCAGTCACGTGATCAGTGCATGATCAGTTATGTGATCAGTGTATGATCAGCCACGTGATCAGTGCATGATCAGCCACATGATCAGTGCATGATCAATTACGTGCTCAGTGCATGATCAGTTACGTGACCAGTACATGGTAGCTACGTGATCATTGCCTGATAAGCCACGTGATCAGTGCATGATAGCCACGTGATCAGTGCATGATAGCCACGTGATCAGTGCATGACCAGTCATGTGATACGTGTGTGATCAGCCACATGATCAGTGCATGACAGCCACGTGATCAGTGCATGAGAGCTACGGGATCAGTGCATGATCAGTCACGTGATACATGTGTGATCAGCCACGTGATCAGTGCATGATGAGCCACGTGATCAGTGCAGGATCAATTACGTGATCAGTGCATGATCAGTCACGTGACCAGTACATGGTTGCTACGTGATCGTTGCATGATCAGCCACGTGAGCAGAGCATGATAGCCACGTGGTCAGTGCATGATCAGTCACGTGATCAGTACATGATCAGTCACGTGAACAGTGCATGATCATTTACGTGATCATTGCATGATCAGCCACGTTACCAGTATATGGTTGCTACGTGATCATTCCATGACGAGCCATGTGAGCAGTGCATGATAGCCACGTGATGTGTGCATGAGTTACGTGAGCAGAGTATGATAAGCCACGTGATCAGTGCATGATAGCCACGTGATCAGTGCATGATCAGTCACGAGATCAGTGCATGATCAGTCACGTGATCAGTGCATGATCAGACACGAGATCAGTGCATGATCAGTCACGTGATCAGTGCATGATCAGCCACGTGATCAGTGCATGACCAGGCACGTGATCAGTGTATGTCCAGCCAAGTGATCAGTGCATGATAGCCACGTGATCAGTGCATGATCAGCCACGTGATCAGTGCATGATCAGCCACATGATCAGTGCATGATCAATTACGTGCTCAGTGCATGATCAGTTACGTGACCAGTACAAGGTAGCTACGTGATCATTGCCTGATAAGCCACGTGATCAGTGCATGATAGCCACGTCATCAGTGTATGATCAGTCATGTGATACGTGTGTGATCAGTCACATGATCAGTGCATGATATCCACGTGATCAGTGCATGACAGCCACGTGATCAGTGCATGAGAGCCACAGGATCAGTGCATGATCAGTCACGTGATACATGTGTGATCAGCCACGTGATCAGTGCATGATGAGCCACGTGATCAGTGCAGGATCAATTACGTGATCAGTGCATGATCAGTCACGTGACCAGTACATGGTTGCTACGTGATCGTTGCCTGATCAGCCACGTGAGCAGAGCATGATAGCCACGTGGTCAGTGCATGATCAGTCACGTGATCAGTACATGATCAGTCACGTGAACAGTGCATGATCATTTACGTGATCTTTGCATGATCAGTCACGTTACCAGTATATGGTTGCTACGTGATCATTCCATGACGAGCCACGTGAGCAGTGCATGATAGCCACGTGATGTGTGCATGAGTTACGTGAGCAGAGTATGATCAGCCACGTGATCAGTGCATGAGTGCCACGTGATCAGTGCATGATATGTCACGTGACAGGTGTGTGATCAGCCACGTGAACAGTGCATGTTCAGCCACGTGATCAGTGCATGATAGCCACGTGATCAGTGCATGATCAGTTACGTGAGCAGTGTATGATCAGCCACGTGATCAGTGCATGGTCAGACACGTGAACAGTGTATGATCAGCCACGTGATCAGTGCATGATATCCAAGTGATCAGTGCATGATCATCACGTGATCAGTGTATGATCAGCCACGTGAACAGTGCATGCTCAGTCACGTGATCTGGGCCTGCTGAGCTGCGTGATTACTGTCTGCTCATCTGCTTGACAATTGCCAGCTGAGCTGCACGATTCCTGCCTGTCATCTGCTTGACAATTGCCAGCTGTGCTGCGTAATTCCTGCCTGCTCAGCTGCTTGATTATTGCCAGCTGAGCAGCATGATTCCTCACACCTGAGTTCCATGATTATTGCCTGCTGACTGTTTGATTCGTGCCTACTCAGCTCTTTGTTTATTGCCTCCAGAGGCACATGATCAGTGTATGATAGCAAACATGATCAGCGCATGATCAGTCACATGATCAGCGCCATTAAGTCACGTGATCACTACATGATAGTCATGTGATCAGTCCATGCTCAGTCACGGTATCAGTGCATGATCAGCCACGTGATCAGTGCATGATCTGTCACAAGATTAGTGTATGATCATCCACGTGATCAGTGCACGGGCAGTCATGTGATCAGTGCATGATATAGACGTGAACAGTGCATGACCAGTCTCATGATCCGTGCATGATAGCCACGTGATCAGTGCATGATCAGTCACCTGATGGGTGTATGATCATTCACGTGACCTGTACATGGTAGCTACATGATCATTGCATGATCAGCCACGTGAGTAGTTCATGATAGCCACGTGATCACTGCATGATCAGTCACGTGATCAGTGCATGATCATTCATGTGACCAGTACATGGTAGCTGCGTGATCATGGCATGATCAGCCACGTGAGCAGTGCATGATAGCCACGTGATCAGTGCATGATCAGACACGAGATCAGTGCATGATCAGTCATGTGATCAGTGCATGATCAGCCACGTGATCAGTGCATGACCAGGCACGTGATCAGTGTATGTCCAGCCAAGTGATCAGTGCATGATAGCCACGTGATCAGTGCATGATCAGTCACGTGATCAGTGCATGATCAGTTATGTGATCAGTGTATGATCAGCCACGTGATCAGTGCATGATCAGCCACATGATCAGTGCATGATCAATTACGTGCTCAGTGCATGATCAGTTACGTGACCAGTACATGGTAGCTACGTGATCATTGCCTGATAAGCCACGTGATCAGTGCATGATAGCCACGTGATCAGTGCATGATAGCCACGTGATCAGTGCATGACCAGTCATGTGATACGTGTGTGATCAGCCACATGATCAGTGCATGACAGCCACGTGATCAGTGCATGAGAGCCACGGGTTCAGTGCATGATCAGTCACGTGATACATGTGTGATCAGCCACGTGATCAGTGCATGATGAGCCACGTGATCAGTGCAGGATCAATTACGTGATCAGTGCATGATCAGTCACGTGACCAGTACATGGTTGCTACGTGATCGTTGCATGATCAGCCACGTGAGCAGAGCATGATAGCCACGTGGTCAGTGCATGATCAGTCACGTGATCAGTACATGATCAGTCACGTGAACAGTGCATGATCATTTACGTGATCTTTGCATGATCAGTCACGTTACCAGTATATGGTTGCTACGTGATCATTCCATGACGAGCCACGTGAGCAGTGCATGATAGCCACGTGATGTGTGCATGAGTTACGTGAGCAGAGTATGATTAGCCACGTGATCAGTGCATGAGAGTCACGTGATCAGTGCATGATATGTCACGTGACATGTGTATGATCAGCCACGTGATCAGTGCATGATCAGCCACATGATCAGTGCATGATCAATTACGTGCTCAGTGCATGATGAGTTACGTGACCAGTACAAGGTAGCTACGTGATCATTGCCTGATAAGCCACGTGATCAGTGCATGACAGCCACGTGAATAGTGCATGAGAGCCACGGGATCAGTGCATGATCAGTCACGTGATACATGTGTGATCAGCCACGTGATCAGTGCATGATGAGCCACGTGATCAGTGCAGGATCAATTACGTGATCAGTGCATGATCAGTCACGTGACCAGTACATGGTTGCTACGTGATCGTTGCATGATCAGCCACGTGAGCAGAGCATGATAGCCACGTGGTCAGTGCATGATCAGTCACGTGATCAGTACATGATCAGTCACGTGAACAGTGCATGATCATTTACATGATCTTTGCATGATCAGTCACGTTACCAGTATATGGTTGCTACGTGATCATTCCATGACGAGCCACGTGAGCAGTGCATGATAGCCACGTGATGTGTGCATGAGTTACGTGAGCAGAGTATGATCAGCCACGTGATCAGTGCATGAGTGCCACGTGATCAGTGCATGATATGTCACGTGACAGGTGTGTGATCAGCCACGTGAACAGTGCATGTTCAGCCACGTGATCAGTGCATGATAGCCACGTGATCAGTGCATGATCAGTTACGTGAGCAGTGTATGATCAGCCACGTGATCAGTGCATGGTCAGACACGTGAACAGTGTATGATCAGTCACGTGATCAGTGCATGATATCCAAGTGATCAGTACATGATCATCACGTGATCAGTGTATGATCAGCCACGTGAACAGTGCATGCTCAGTCACGTGATCTGGGCCTGCTGAGCTGCGTGATTACTGTCTGCTCATCTGCTTGACAATTGCCAGCTGAGCTGCACGATTCCTGCCTGCTCAGCTGCTTGATTATTGCCAGCTGAGCAGCATGATTCCTCACACCTGTGTTCCATGATTATTGCCTGCTGATTGTTTGGTTCGTGCCTACTCAGCTCTTTGTTTATTGCCTCCAGAGGCACATGATCAGTGTATGATAGTAAACATGATCAGCGCATGATCAATCACATGATCAGCGCCATTAAGTCTCGTGATCACTACATGATAGTCATGTGATCAGTCCATGCTCAGTCACGGTATCAGTCCATGATCAGCCACGTGATCAGTGCATGATCTGTCACAAGATTAGTGTATGATCATCCACGTGATCAGTGCACGGGCAGTCATGTGATCAGTGCATGATATAGACGTGAACAGTGCATGATCAGTCTCGTGGTCAGTGCATGATAGCCACGTGATCAGTGCATGATCAGTGACCTGATGGGTGTATGATCATTCACGTGACCTGTACATGGTAGCTACATGATCATTGCATGATCAGCCACGTGAGTAGTTCATGATAGCCACGTGATCACTGCATGATCAGTCACGTGATCAGTGCATGATCAGTCATGTGACCAGTACATGGTAGCTGCGTGATCATGGCATAATCAGCCACGTGAGCAGTGCATGATAGCCACGTGATCAGTGCATGACCAGGCACGTGATCAGTGTATGTCCAGCCAAGAGATCAGTGCATGATAGCCACGTGATGAGTGCATGATCAGTCACGTGATCAGTGCATGATCAATTATGTGATCAGTGCATGATCAGCCACATGATCAGTGCATGATCAATTACGTGCTCAGTGCATGATCAGTTACGTGACCAGTACAAGGTAGCTACGTGATCATTGCCTGATAAGCCACGTGATCAGTGCATGATAGCCACGTGATCAGTGCATGATAGCCACGTGATCAGTGCATGATCAGTCATGTGATACGTGTGTGATCAGCCACATGATCAGTGCATGATATCCACGTGATCAGTGCATGACAGCCACGTGATCAGTGCATGAGAGCCACGGGAGCAGTGCATGATCAGTCACCTGATGGGTGTATGATCATTCACGTGACCTGTACATGGTAGCTACATGATCATTGCATGATCAGCCACGTGAGTAGTTCATGATAGCCACGTGATCACTGCATGATCAGTCACGTGACCAGTACATGGTTGCTACGTGATCGTTGCATGATCAGCCACGTGAGCAGAGCATGATAGCCACGTGGTCAGTGCATGATCAGTCACGTGATCAGTACATGATCAGTCACGTGAACAGTGCATGATCATTTACGTGATCTTTGCATGATCAGTCACGTTACCAGTATATGGTTGGTACGTGATCATTCCATGACGAGCCACGTGATCAGTGCATGATAGCCACGTGATCAGTGCATGATCAGTTACGTGAGCAGTGTATGATCAGCCACGTGATCAGTGCATGGTCAGACACGTGAACAGTGTATGATCAGCCACGTGATCAGTGCATGACATCCAAGTGATCAGTACATGATCATCACGTGATAAGTGTATGATCAGCCACGTGAACAGTGCATGCTCAGTCACGTGATCTGGGCCAGCTGAGCTGCGTGATTACTGTCTGCTCATCTGCTTGACAATTGCCAGCTGAGCTGCACGATTCCTGCCTGCTCAGCTGCTTGATTATTGCCAGCTGAGCAGCATGATTCCTCACACCTGTGTTCCATGATTATTGCCTGCTGACTGTTTGATTCGTGCCTACTCAGCTCTTTGTTTATTGCCTCCAGAGGCACATGATCAGTGTATGATAGCAAACATGATCAGCGCATGATCAGTCACATGATCAGCGCCATTAAGTCACGTGATCACTACATGATAGTCATGTGATCAGTCCATGCTCAGTCACGGTATCAGTGCATGATCAGCCACGTGATCAGTGCATGATCTGTCACAAGATTAGTGTATGATCATGCACGTGATCAGTGCACGGGCAGTCATGTGATCAGTGCATGATATAGACGTGAACAGTGCATGATCAGTCTCGTGATCAGTGCATGATAGCCACGTGATCAGTGCATGATCAGTCACCTGATGTGTGTATGATCATTCACGTGACCTGTACATGGTAGCTACATGATCATTGCATGATCAGCCACGTGAGTAGTTCATGATAGCCACGTGATCACTGCATGATCAGTCACGTGATCAGTGCATGATCAGTCATGTGACCAGTACATGGTAGCTGCGTGATCATGGCATAATCAGCCACGTGAGCAGTGCATGATAGCCACGTGATCAGTGCATGATCAGACACGAGATCAGTGCATGATCAGTCACATGATCAGTGCATGATCAGCCACGTGATCAGTGCATGATCTGTCACAAGATTAGTGTATGATCATCCACGTGATCAGTGCACGGGCAGTCATGTGATCAGTGCATGATACAGACGTGAACAGTGCATGATCAGTCTCGTCATCTGTGCATGATAGCCACGTGATCAGTGCATGATCAGTCACCTGATGGGTGTATGATCATTCACGTGACCTGTACATGGTAGCTACATGATCATTGCATGATCAGCCACGTGAGTAGTTCTGGATAGCCACGTGATCACTGCATGATCAGTCACGTGATAAGTGCATGATCAGTCATGTGACCAGTACATGGTAGCTGCGTGATCATGGCATGATCAGCCACGTGAGCAGTGCATGATAGCCACGTGATCAGTGCATGATCAGTCACGAGATCAGTGCATGATCAGTCACGTGATCAGTGCATGATCAGACACGAGATCAGTGCATGATCAGTCACGTGATCAGTGCATGATCAGCCACGTGATCAGTGCATGACCAGGCACGTGATCAGTGTATGTCCAGCCAAGTGATCAGTGCATGATAGCCACGTGATCAGTGCATGATCAGTCGTGATCAGTGCATGATCAGTTATGTGATCAGTGTATGATCAGCCACGTGATCAGTGCATGATCAGCCACATGATCAGTGCATGATCAATTACGTGCTCAGTGCATGATCAGTTACTTGACCAGTACAAGGTAGCTAAGTGATCATTGCCTGATAAGCCACGTGATCAGTGCATGATAGCCACGTGATCAGTGCATGATCAGTCATGTGATACGTGTGTGATCAGCCACATGATCAGTGCATGATCAATTACGAGCTCAGTGCATGATCAGTTATGTGACCATTACATGGTAGCTACGTGATCATTGCCTGATAAGCCACGTGATCAGTGCATGATAGCCACGTGATCAGTGCATGATAGCCACGTGATCAGTGCATGATCAGTCATGTGATACGTGTGTGATCAGCCACATGATCAGTGCATGATATCCACGTGATCAGTGCATGACAGCCACGTGATCAGTGCATGAGAGCCACGGGATCAGTGCATGATCAGTCACGTGATACATGTGTGATCAGCCACGTGATCAGTGCATGATGAGCCACGTGATCAGTGCAGGATCAATTACGTGATCAGTGCATGATCAGTCACGTGACCAGTACATGGTTGCTACGTGATCGTTTCATGATCAGCCACGTGAGCAGAGCATGATAGCCACGTGGTCAGTGCATGTTCAGTCACGTGATCAGTACATGATCAGTCACGTGAACAGTGCATGATCATTTACGTGATCTTTGCATGATCAGTCACGTGAGCAGTGCATGATAGCCACGTGATCAGTGCATGATCAGTCACGAGATCAGTGCATGATCAGTCACGTGATCAGTGCATGACCAGGCACGTGATCAGTGTATGTCCAGCCAAGTGATCAGTGCATGATAGCCACGTGATCAGTGCATGATCACCACGTGATCAGTGCATGATCAGCCACATGATCAGTGCATGATCAATTACGTGCTCAGTGCATGATCAGTTACGTGACCAGTACAACGTAGCTACGTGATCATTGCCTGATAAGCCACGTGATCAGTGCATGATAGCCACGTGATCAGTGCATGATCAGTCATGTGATACGTGTGTGATCAGCCACGTGATCAGTGCATGATATCCACGTGATCAGTGCATGACAGCCACGTGATCAGTGCATGAGAGCCACGGGATCAGTGCATGATCAGTCACGTGATACATGTGTGATCAGCCACGTGATCAGTGCATGATGAGCCACGTGATCAGTGCAGGATCAATTACGTGATCAGTGCATGATCAGTCACGTGACCAGTACATGGTTGCTACGTGATCGTTGCATGATCAGCCACGTGAGCAGAGCATGATAGCCACGTGGTCAGTGCATGATCAGTCACGTGATCAGTACATGATCAGTCACGTGAACAGTGCATGATCATTTACGTGATCTTTGCATGATCAGTCACGTTACCAGTATATGGTTGCTACGTGATCATTCCATGACGAGCCACGTGAGCAGTGCATGATAGCCACGTGATGTGTGCATGAGTTACGTGAGCAGAGTATGATCAGCCACGTGATCAGTGCATGAGTGCCACGTGATCAGTGCATGATATGTCACGTGAGAGGTGTGTGATCAGCCACGTGAACAGTGCATGTTCAGCCACGTGATCAGTGCATGATAGCCACGTGATCAGTGCATGATCAGTTACGTGAGCAGTGTATGATCAGCCACGTGATCAGTGCATGGTCAGACACGTGAACAGTGTATGATCAGCCACGTGATCAGTGCATGATATCCAAGGGATCAGTGCATGATCATCACGTGATCAGTGTATGATCAGCCACGTGAACAGTGCATGCTCAGTCACGTGATCTGGGCCTGCTGAGCTGCGTGATTCCTGTCTGCTCATCTGCTTGACAATTGCCAGCTATGCTGCACGATTCCTGCCTGCTCAGCTGCTTGATTATTGCCAGCTGAGCAGCATGATTCCTCACACCTGTGTTCCATGATTATTGCCTGCTGAGTGTTTGATTCGTGCCTACTCAGCTCTTTGTTTATTGCCTCCAGAGGCACATGATCAGTGTATGATAGCAAACATGATCGGCGCATGATCAGTCACATGATCAGCGCCATTAAGTCACGTGATCACTACATGATAGTCATGTGATCAGTCCATGCTCAGTCACGGTATCAGTGCATGATCAGCCACGTGATCAGTGCATGATCTGTCACAAGATTAGTGTATGATCATGCACGTGATCAGTGCACGGGCAGTCATGTGATCAGTGCATGATATAGACGTGAACAGTGCATGATCAGTCTCGTGATCAGTGCATGATAGCCACGTGATCAGTGCATGATCAGTCACCTGATGGGTGTATGATCATTCACGTGACCTGTACATGGTAGCTACATGATCATTGCATGATCAGCCACGTGAGTAGTTCATGATAGCCACGTGATCACTGCATGATCAGTCACGTGATCAGTGCATGATCAGTCATGTGACCAGTACATGGTAGCTGCGTGATCATGGCATAATCAGCCACGTGAGCAGTGCATGATGCCACGTGATCAGTGCATGATCAGACACGAGATCAGTTCATGATCAGTCACGTGATCAGTGCATGATCAGCCACGTGATCAGTGCATGATCTGTCACAAGATTAGTGTATGATCATCCACGTGATCAGTGCACGGGCAGTCATGTGATCAGTGCATGATACAGACGTGAACAGTGCATGATCAGTCTCGTGATCTGTGCATGATAGCCACGTGGTCAGTGCATGATCAGTCACCTGATGGGTGTATGATCATTCACGTGACCTGTACATGGTAGCTACATGATCATTGCATGATCAGCCACGTGAGTAGTTCATGATAGCCACGTGATCACTGCATGATCAGTCACGTGATCAGTGCATGATCAGTCATGTGACCAGTACATGGTAGCTGCGTGATCATGGCATGATCAGCCACGTGAGCAGTGCATGATAGCCACGTGATCAGTGCATGATCAGTCACGAGATCAGTGCATGATCAGTCACGTGATCAGTGCATGATCAATTATGTGATCAGTGTATGATCAGCCACGTGATCAGTGCATGTTCAGCCACATGATCAGTGTATGTCCAGCCAAGTGATCAGTGCATGATAGCCACTTGATCAGTGCATGATCAGTCACGTGATCAGTGCATGATCAATTATGTGATCAGTGTATGATCAGCCACGTGATCAGTGCATGATCAGCCACATGATCAGTGCATGATCAATTACGTGCTCAGTGCATGATCAGTTACGTGACCAGTACAAGGTAGCTAAGTGATCATTGCCTGATAAGCCACGTGATCAGTGCATGATAGCCACGTGATCAGTGCATGATAGCCACGTGATCAGTGCATGATCAGTCATGTGATACGTGTGTGATCAGCCACATGATCAGTGCATGATATCCACGTGATCAGTGCATGACAGCCACGTGATCAGTGCATGAGAGCCACGGGATCAGTGCATGATCAGTCACGTGATCATGTGTGATCAGCCACGTGATCAGTGCATGATGAGCCACGTGATCAGTGCAGGATCCATTACGTGATCAGTGCATGATCAGTCACGTGACCAGTACATGGTTGCTACGTGATCGTTGCATGATCAGCCACGTGAGCAGAGCATGATAGCCACGTGGTCAGTGCATGATCAGTCACGTGATCAGTACATGATCAGTCACGTGAACAGTGCATGATCATTTACGTGATCATTGCATGATCAGCCACGTGAGCAGTGCATGATAGCCACGTGATCAGTGCATGATCAGTCACGAGATCAGTGCATGATCAGTCACGTGATCAGTGCATGATCAGACACGAGATCAGTGCATGATCAGTCATGTGATCAGTGCATGATCAGTCAACTGATGGGTGTATGATCATTCACGTGACCTGTACATGGTAGCTACATGATCATTGCATGATCAGCCACGTGAGTAGTTCATGATAGCCACGTGATCACTGCATGATCAGTCACGTGATCAGTGCATGATCAGTCATGTGACCAGTACATGGTAGCTGCGTGATCATGGCATGATCAGCCACGTGAGCAGTGCATGATAGCCACGTGATCAGTGCATGATCAGACACGAGATCAGTGCATGATCAGTCATGTGATCAGTGCATGATCAGCCACGTGATCAGTGCATGACCAGGCACGTGATCAGTGTATGTCCAGCCAAGTGATCAGTGCATGATAGCCACGTGATCAGTGCATGATCAGCCACGTGATCAGTGCATGATCAGCCACATGATCAGTGCATGATCAATTACGTGCTCAGTGCATGATCAGTTATGTGACCAGTACATGGTAGCTACGTGATCATTGCCTGATAAGCCACGTGATCAGTGCATGATAGCCACGTGATCAGTGCATGATCAGTCATGTGATACGTGTGTGATCAGCCACATGATCAGTGCATGATATCCACGTGATCAGTGCATGACAGCCACGTGATCAGTGCATGAGAGCCACGTGATCAGTGCATGATCAGTCACGTGATACATGTGTGATCAGCCACGTGATCAGTGCATGATGAGCCACGTGATCAGTGCAGGATCAATTACGTGATCAGTGCATGATCAGTCACGTGACCAGTACATGGTTGCTACGTGATCGTTGCATGATCAGCCACGTGAGCAGAGCATGATAGCCACGTGGTCAGTGCATGATCAGTCACGTGATCAGTACATGATCAGTCACGTGAACAGTGCATGATCATTTACGTGATCTTTGCATGATCAGTCACGTTACCAGTATATGGTTGCTACGTGATCATTCCATGACGAGCCACGTGAGCAGTGCATGATAGCCACGTGATGTGTGCATGAGTTACGTGAGCAGAGTATGATCAGCCACGTGATCAGTGCATGAGTGCCACGTGATCAGTGCATGATATTTCACGTGACAGGTGTGTGATCAGCCACGTGAACAGTGCATGTTCAGCCACGTGATCAGTGCATGATAGCCACGTGATCAGTGCATGATCAGTTACGTGAGCAGTGTATGATCAGCCACGTGATCAGTGCATGGTCAGACACGTGGACAGTGTATGATCAGCCACGTGATCAGTGCATGATATCCAAGTGATCAGTGCATGATCATCACGTGATCAGTGTATGATCAGCCACGTGAACAGTGCATGCTCAGTCACGTGATCTGGGCCTGCTGAGCTGCGTGATTACTGTCTGCTCATCTGCTTGACAATTGCCAGCTGAGCTGCACGATTCCTGCCTGTCATCTGCTTGACAATTGCCAGCTGTGCTGCGTAATTCGTGCCTGCTCAGCTGCTTGATTATTGCCAGCTGAGCAGCATGATTCCTCACACCTGAGTTCCATGATTATTGCCTGCTGACTGTTTGATTCGTGCCTACTCAGCTCTTTGTTTATTGCCTCCAGAGGCACATGATCAGTGTATGATAGCAAACGTGATCAGCGCATGATCAGTCACATGATCAGCGCCATTAAGTCACGTGATCACTACATGATAGTCATGTGATCAGTCCATGCTCAGTCACGGTATCAGTGCATGATCAGCCACGTGATCAGTGCATGATCTGTCACAAGATTAGTGTATGATCATCCACATGATCAGTGCACGGGCAGTCATGTGATCAGTGCATGATATAGACGTGAACAGTGCATGACCAGTCTCGTGATCCGTGCATGATAGCCACGTGATCAGTGCATGATCAGTCACCTGATGGGTGTATGATCATTCACGTGACCTGTACATGGTAGCTACATGATCATTGCATGATCAGCCACGTGAGTAGTTCACGATAGCCACGTGATCACTGCATGATCAGTCACGTGATCAGTGCATGATCAGTCATGTGACCAGTACATGGTAGCTGCGTGATCATGGCATGATCAGCCACGTGAGCAGTGCATGATAGCCACGTGACCAGTGCATGATCAGACACGAGATCAGTGCATGATCAGTCACGTGATCAGTGCATGATCAGCCACGTGATCAGTGCATGACCAGGCACGTGATCAGTGTATGTCCAGCCAAGTGATCAGTGCATGATAGCCACGTGATCAGTGCATGATCAGTCACGTGATCAGTGCATGATCAGTTATGTGATCAGTGTATGATCAGCCACGTGATCAGTGCATGATCAGCCACATGATCAGTGCATGATCAATTACGTGCTCAGTGCATGATCAGTCACGTGACCAGTACATGGTAGCTACGTGATCATTGCCTGATAAGCCACGTGATCAGTGCATGATAGCCACGTGATCAGTGCATGATAGCCACGTGATCAGTGCATGATCAGTCATGTGATACGTGTGTGATCAGCCACATGATCAGTGCATGATATCCACGTGATCAGTGCATGACAGCCACGTGATCAGTGCATGAGATCCACGGGATCAGTGCATGATCAGTCACGTGATACATGTGTGATCAGCCACGTGATCAGTGCATGATGAGCCACGTGATCAGTGCAGGATCAATTACGTGATCAGTGCATGATCAGTCACGTGACCAGTACATGGTAGCTACGTGATCGTTGCATGATCAGCCACGTGAGCAGAGCATGATAGCCACGAGGTCAGTGCATGATCAGTCAAGTGATCAGTACATGATCAGTCACGTGAACAGTGCATGATCATTTACGTGATCTTTGCATGATCAGTCACGTTACCAGTATATGGTTGCTACGTGATCATTCCATGACGAGCCACGTGAGCAGTGCATGATAGCCACGTGATGTGTGCATGATTTACGTGAGCAGAGTATGATCAGCCACGTGATCAGTGCATGAGTGCCACGTGATCAGTGCATGATATGTCACGTGACAGGTGTGTGATCAGCCACGTAAACAGTGCATGTTCAGCCACGTGATCAGTGCATGATAGCCACGTGATCAGTGCATGATCAGTTACGTGAGCAGTGTATGATCAGCCACGTGATCAGTGCATGGTCAGACACGTGAACAGTGTATGATCAGCCACGTGATCAGTGCATGATATCCAAGTGATCAGTACATGATCATCACGTGATCAGTGTATGATCAGCCACGTGAACAGTGCATGCTCAGTCACGTGATCTGGGCCTGCTGAGCTGCGTGATTACTGTCTGCTCATCTGCTTGACAATTGCCAGCTGAGCTGCACGATTCCTGCCTGTCATCTGCTTGACAATTGCCAGCTGTGCTGCGTAATTCCTGCCTGCTCAGCTGCTTGATTATTGCCAGCTGAGCAGCATGATTCCTCACACCTGAGTTCCATGATTATTGCCTGCTGACTGTTTGATTCGTGCCTACTCAGCTCTTTGTTTATTGCCTCCAGAGGCACATGATCAGTGTATGATAGCAAACATGATCAGCGCATGATCAGTCACATGATCAGCGCCATTAAGTCACGTGATCACTACATGATAGTCATGTGATCAGTCCATGCTCAGTCACGGTATCAGTGCATGATCAGCCACGTGATCAGTGCATGATCTGTCACAAGATTAGTGTATGATCATGCACGTGATCAGTGCACGGGCAGTCATGTGATCAGTGCATGATATAGACGTGAACAGTGCATGATCAGTCTCGTGATCAGTGCATGATAGCCACGTGATCAGTGCATGATCAGTCACCTGATGGGTGTATGATCATTCACGTGACCTGTACATGGTAGCTACATGATCATTGCATGATCAGCCACGTGAGTAGTTCATGATAGCCACGTGATCACTGCATGATCAGTCACGTGATCAGTGCATGATCAGTCATGTGACCAGTACATGGTAGCTGCGTGATCATGGCATGATCAGCCACGTGAGCAGTGCATGATAGCCACGTGACCAGTGCATGATCAGACACGAGATCAGTGCATGATCAGTCACGTGATCAGTGCATGATCAGCCACGTGATCAGTGCATGACCAGGGACGTGATCAGTGTATGTCCAGCCAAGTGATCAGTGCATGATAGCCACGTGATCAGTGCATGATCAGTCACGTGATCAGTGCATGATCAGTTATGTGATCAGTGTATGATCAGCCACGTGATCAGTGCATGATCAGCCACATGATCAGTGCATGATCAATTACGTGATCAGTGCATGATCAGTCACGTGACCAGTACATGGTAGCTACGTGATCATTGCCTGATCAGCCACATGATCAGTGCATGATAGCCACGTGATCAGTGCATGATAGCCACGTGATCAGTGCATGATCAGTCATGTGATACGTGTGTGATCAGCCACGTGATCAGTGCATGATATCCACGTGATCAGTGCATGACAGCCACGTGATCAGTGCATGAGAGCCACGGGATCAGTGCATGATCATTCACGTGATACATGTGTGATCAGCCACGTGATCAGTGCATGATGAGCCACGTGATCAGTGCAGGATCAATTACGTGATCAGTGCATGATCAGTCACGTGACCAGTACATGGTTGCTACGTGATCGTTTCATGATCAGCCACGTGAGCAGAGCATGATAGCCACGTGGTCAGTGCATGTTCAGTCACGTGATCAGTACATGATCAGTCACGTGAACAGTGCATGATCATTTACGTGATCTTTGCATGATCAGTCACGTGAGCAGTGCATGATAGCCACGTGATCAGTGCATGATCAGTCACGAGATCAGTGCATGATCAGTCACGTGATCAGTGCATGACCAGGCACGTGATCAGTGTATGTCCAGCCAAGTGATCAGTGCATGATAGCCACGTGATCAGTGCATGATCAGCCACGTGATCAGTGCATGATCAGCCACATGATCAGTGCATGATCAATTACGTGCTCAGTGCATGATCAGTTACGTGACCAGTACAACGTAGCTACGTGATCATTGCCTGATAAGCCACGTGATCAGTGCATGATAGCCACGTGATCAGTGCATGATCAGTCATGTGATACGTGTGTGATCAGCCACGTGATCAGTGCATGATATCCACGTGATCAGTGCATGACAGCCACGTGATCAGTGCATGAGAGCCACGGGATCAGTGCATGATCAGTCACGTGATACATGTGTGATCAGCCACGTGATCAGTGCATGATGAGCCACGTGATCAGTGCAGGATCAATTACGTGATCAGTGCATGATCAGTCACGTGACCAGTACATGGTTGCTACGTGATCGTTGCATGATCAGCCACGTGAGCAGAGCATGATAGCCACGTGGTCAGTGCATGATCAGTCACGTGATCAGTACATGATCAGTCACGTGAACAGTGCATGATCATTTACGTGATCTTTGCATGATCAGTCACGTTACCAGTATATGGTTGCTACGTGATCATTCCATGACGAGCCACGTGAGCAGTGCATGATAGCCACGTGATGTGTGCATGAGTTACGTGAGCAGAGTATGATCAGCCACGTGATCAGTGCATGAGTGCCACGTGATCAGTGCATGATATGTCACGTGAGAGGTGTGTGATCAGCCACGTGAACAGTGCATGTTCAGCCACGTGATCAGTGCATGATAGCCACGTGATCAGTGCATGATCAGTTACGTGAGCAGTGTATGATCAGCCACGTGATCAGTGCATGGTCAGACACGTGAACAGTGTATGATCAGCCACGTGATCAGTGCATGATATCCAAGTGATCAGTGCATGATCATCACGTGATCAGTGTATGATCAGCCACGTGAACAGTGCATGCTCAGTCACGTGATCTGGGCCTGCTGAGCTGCGTGATTCCTGTCTGCTCATCTGCTTGACAATTGCCAGCTGAGCTGCACGATTCCTGCCTGCTCAGCTGCTTGATTATTGCCAGCTGAGCAGCATGATTCCTCACACCTGTGTTCCATGATTATTGCCTGCTGAGTGTTTGATTCGTGCCTACTCAGCTCTTTGTTTATTGCCTCCAGAGGCACATGATCAGTGTATGATAGCAAACATGATCAGCGCATGATCAGTCACATGATCAGCGCCATTAAGTCACGTGATCACTACATGATAGTCATGTGATCAGTCCATGCTCAGTCACGGTATCAGTGCATGATCAGCCACGTGATCAGTGCATGATCTGTCACAAGATTAGTGTATGATCATGCACGTGATCAGTGCACGGGCAGTCATGTGATCAGTGCATGATATAGACGTGAACAGTGCATGATCAGTCTCGTGATCAGTGCATGATAGCCACGTGATCAGTGCATGATCAGTCACCTGATGGGTGTATGATCATTCACGTGACCTGTACATGGTAGCTACATGATCATTGCATGATCAGCCACGTGAGTAGTTCATGATAGCCACGTGATCACTGCATGATCAGTCACGTGATCAGTGCATGATCAGTCATGTGACCAGTACATGGTAGCTGCGTGATCATGGCATAATCAGCCACGTGAGCAGTGCATGATAGCCACGTGATCAGTGCATGATCAGACACGAGATCAGTTCATGATCAGTCACGTGATCAGTGCATGATCAGCCACGTGATCAGTGCATGATCTGTCACAAGATTAGTGTATGATCATCCACGTGATCAGTGCACGGGCAGTCATGTGATCAGTGCATGATACAGACGTGAACAGTGCATGATCAGTCTCGTGATCTGTGCATGATAGCCACGTGGTCAGTGCATGATCAGTCACCTGATGGGTGTATGATCATTCACGTGACCTGTACATGGTAGCTACATGATCATTGCATGATCAGCCACGTGAGTAGTTCATGATAGCCACGTGATCACTGCATGATCAGTCACGTGATCAGTGCATGATCAGTCATGTGACCAGTACATGGTAGCTGCGTGATCATGGCATGATCAGCCACGTGAGCAGTGCATGATAGCCACGTGATCAGTGCATGATCAGTCACGAGATCAGTGCATGATCAGTCACGTGATCAGTGCATGATCAATTATGTGATCAGTGTATGATCAGCCACGTGATCAGTGCATGTTCAGCCACATGATCAGTGTATGTCCAGCCAAGTGATCAGTGCATGATAGCCACTTGATCAGTGCATGATCAGTCACGTGATCAGTGCATGATCAATTATGTGATCAGTGTATGATCAGCCACGTGATCAGTGCATGATCAGCCACATGATCAGTGCATGATCAATTACGTGCTCAGTGCATGATCAGTTACGTGACCAGTACAAGGTAGCTAAGTGATCATTGCCTGATAAGCCACGTGATCAGTGCATGATAGCCACGTGATCAGTGCATGATAGCCACGTGATCAGTGCATGATCAGTCATGTGATACGTGTGTGATCAGCCACATGATCAGTGCATGATATCCACGTGATCAGTGCATGACAGCCACGTGATCAGTGCATGAGAGCCACGGGATCAGTGCATGATCAGTCACGTGATACATGTGTGATCAGCCACGTGATCAGTGCATGATGAGCCACGTGATCAGTGCAGGATCCATTACGTGATCAGTGCATGATCAGTCACGTGACCAGTACATGGTTGCTACGTGATCGTTGCATGATCAGCCACGTGAGCAGAGCATGATAGCCACGTGGTCAGTGCATGATCAGTCACGTGATCAGTACATGATCAGTCACGTGAACAGTGCATGATCATTTACGTGATCATTGCATGATCAGCCACGTGAGCAGTGCATGATAGCCACGTGATCAGTGCATGATCAGTCACGAGATCAGTGCATGATCAGTCACGTGATCAGTGCATGATCAGACACGAGATCAGTGCATGATCAGTCACGTGATCAGTGCATGATCAGTCAACTGATGGGTGTATGATCATTCACGTGACCTGTACATGGTAGCTACATGATCATTGCATGATCAGCCACGTGAGTAGTTCATGATAGCCACGTGATCACTGCATGATCAGTCACGTGATCAGTGCATGATCAGTCATGTGACCAGTACATGGTAGCTGCGTGATCATGGCATGATCAGCCACGTGAGCAGTGCATGATAGCCACGTGATCAGTGCATGATCAGACACGAGATCAGTGCATGATCAGTCATGTGATCAGTGCATGATCAGCCACGTGATCAGTGCATGACCAGGCACGTGATCAGTGTATGTCCAGCCAAGTGATCAGTGCATGATAGCCACGTGATCAGTGCATGATCAGCCACGTGATCAGTGCATGATCAGCCACATGATCAGTGCATGATCAATTACGTGCTCAGTGCATGATCAGTTATGTGACCAGTACATGGTAGCTACGTGATCATTGCCTGATAAGCCACGTGATCAGTGCATGATAGCCACGTGATCAGTGCATGATCAGTCATGTGATACGTGTGTGATCAGCCACATGATCAGTGCATGATATCCAGGTGATCAGTGCATGACAGCCACGTGATCAGTGCATGAGAGCCACGTGATCAGTGCATGATCAGTCACGTGATACATGTGTGATCAGCCACGTGATCAGTGCATGATGAGCCACGTGATCAGTGCAGGATCAATTACGTGATCAGTGCATGATCAGTCACGTGACCAGTACATGGTTGCTACGTGATCGTTGCATGATCAGCCACGTGAGCAGAGCATGATAGCCACGTGGTCAGTGCATGATCAGTCACGTGATCAGTACATGATCAGTCACGTGAACAGTGCATGATCATTTACGTGATCTTTGCATGATCAGTCACGTTACCAGTATATGGTTGCTACGTGATCATTCCATGACGAGCCACGTGAGCAGTGCATGATAGCCACGTGATGTGTGCATGAGTTACGTGAGCAGAGTATGATCAGCCACGTGATCAGTGCATGAGTGCCACGTGATCAGTGCATGATATTTCACGTGACAGGTGTGTGATCAGCCACGTGAACAGTGCATGTTCAGCCACGTGATCAGTGCATGATAGCCACGTGATCAGTGCATGATCAGTTACGTGAGCAGTGTATGATCAGCCACGTGATCAGTGCATGGTCAGACACGTGGACAGTGTATGATCAGCCACGTGATCAGTGCATGATATCCAAGTGATCAGTGCATGATCATCACGTGATCAGTGTATGATCAGCCACGTGAACAGTGCATGCTCAGTCACGTGATCTGGGCCTGCTGAGCTGCGTGATTACTGTCTGCTCATCTGCTTGACAATTGCCAGCTGAGCTGCACGATTCCTGCCTGTCATCTGCTTGACAATTGCCAGCTGTGCTGCGTAATTCGTGCCTGCTCAGCTGCTTGATTATTGCCAGCTGAGCAGCATGATTCCTCACACCTGAGTTCCATGATTATTGCCTGCTGACTGTTTGATTCGTGCCTACTCAGCTCTTTGTTTATTGCCTCCAGAGGCACATGATCAGTGTATGATAGCAAACGTGATCAGCGCATGATCAGTCACATGATCAGCGCCATTAAGTCACGTGATCACTACATGATAGTCATGTGATCAGTCCATGCTCAGTCACGGTATCAGTGCATGATCAGCCACGTGATCAGTGCATGATCTGTCACAAGATTAGTGTATGATCATCCACATGATCAGTGCACGGGCAGTCATGTGATCAGTGCATGATATAGACGTGAACAGTGCATGACCAGTCTCGTGATCCGTGCATGATAGCCACGTGATCAGTGCATGATCAGTCACCTGATGGGTGTATGATCATTCACGTGACCTGTACATGGTAGCTACATGATCATTGCATGATCAGCCACGTGAGTAGTTCATGATAGCCACGTGATCACTGCATGATCAGTCACGTGATCAGTGCATGATCAGTCATGTGACCAGTACATGGTAGCTGCGTGATCATGGCATGATCAGCCACGTGAGCAGTGCATGATAGCCACGTGACCAGTGCATGATCAGACACGAGATCAGTGCATGATCAGTCACGTGATCAGTGCATGATCAGCCACGTGATCAGTGCATGACCAGGCACGTGATCAGTGTATGTCCAGCCAAGTGATCAGTGCATGATAGCCACGTGATCAGTGCATGATCAGTCACGTGATCAGTGCATGATCAGTTATGTGATCAGTGTATGATCAGCCACGTGATCAGTGCATGATCAGCCACATGATCAGTGCATGATCAATTACGTGCTCAGTGCATGATCAGTCACGTGACCAGTACATGGTAGCTACGTGATCATTGCCTGATAAGCCACGTGATCAGTGCATGATAGCCACGTGATCAGTGCATGATAGCCACGTGATCAGTGCATGATCAGTCATGTGATACGTGTGTGATCAGCCACATGATCAGTGCATGATATCCACGTGATCAGTGCATGACAGCCACGTGATCAGTGCATGAGATCCACGGGATCAGTGCATGATCAGTCACGTGATACATGTGTGATCAGCCACGTGATCAGTGCATGATGAGCCACGTGATCAGTGCAGGATCAATTACGTGATCAGTGCATGATCAGTCACGTGACCAGTACATGGTAGCTACGTGATCGTTGCATGATCAGCCACGTGAGCAGAGCATGATAGCCACGAGGTCAGTGCATGATCAGTCAAGTGATCAGTACATGATCAGTCACGTGAACAGTGCATGATCATTTACGTGATCTTTGCATGATCAGTCACGTTACCAGTATATGGTTGCTACGTGATCATTCCATGACGAGCCACGTGAGCAGTGCATGATAGCCACGTGATGTGTGCATGATTTACGTGAGCAGAGTATGATCAGCCACGTGATCAGTGCATGAGTGCCACGTGATCAGTGCATGATATGTCACGTGACAGGTGTGTGATCAGCCACGTAAACAGTGCATGTTCAGCCACGTGATCAGTGCATGATAGCCACGTGATCAGTGCATGATCAGTTACGTGAGCAGTGTATGATCAGCCACGTGATCAGTGCATGGTCAGACACGTGAACAGTGTATGATCAGCCACGTGATCAGTGCATGATATCCAAGTGATCAGTACATGATCATCACGTGATCAGTGTATGATCAGCCACGTGAACAGTGCATGCTCAGTCACGTGATCTGGGCCTGCTGAGCTGCGTGATTACTGTCTGCTCATCTGCTTGACAATTGCCAGCTGAGCTGCACGATTCCTGCCTGTCATCTGCTTGACAATTGCCAGCTGTGCTGCGTAATTCCTGCCTGCTCAGCTGCTTGATTATTGCCAGCTGAGCAGCATGATTCCTCACACCTGAGTTCCATGATTATTGCCTGCTGACTGTTTGATTCGTGCCTACTCAGCTCTTTGTTTATTGCCTCCAGAGGCACATGATCAGTGTATGATAGCAAACATGATCAGCGCATGATCAGTCACATGATCAGCGCCATTAAGTCACGTGATCACTACATGATAGTCATGTGATCAGTCCATGCTCAGTCACGGTATCAGTGCATGATCAGCCACGTGATCAGTGCATGATCTGTCACAAGATTAGTGTATGATCATGCACGTGATCAGTGCACGGGCAGTCATGTGATCAGTGCATGATATAGACGTGAACAGTGCATGATCAGTCTCGTGATCAGTGCATGATAGCCACGTGATCAGTGCATGATCAGTCACCTGATGGGTGTATGATCATTCACGTGACCTGTACATGGTAGCTACATGATCATTGCATGATCAGCCACGTGAGTAGTTCATGATAGCCACGTGATCACTGCATGATCAGTCACGTGATCAGTGCATGATCAGTCATGTGACCAGTACATGGTAGCTGCGTGATCATGGCATGATCAGCCACGTGAGCAGTGCATGATAGCCACGTGACAAGTGCATGATCAGACACGAGATCAGTGCATGATCAGTCACGTGATCAGTGCATGATCAGCCACGTGATCAGTGCATGACCAGGGACGTGATCAGTGTATGTCCAGCCAAGTGATCAGTGCATGATAGCCACGTGATCAGTGCATGATCAGTCACGTGATCAGTGCATGATCAGTTATGTGATCAGTGTATGATCAGCCACGTGATCAGTGCATGATCAGCCACATGATCAGTGCATGATCAATTACGTGATCAGTGCATGATCAGTCACGTGACCAGTACATGGTAGCTACGTGATCATTGCCTGATCAGCCACATGATCAGTGCATGATAGCCACGTGATCAGTGCATGATAGCCACGTGATCAGTGCATGATCAGTCATGTGATACGTGTGTGATCAGCCACGTGATCAGTGCATGATATCCACGTGATCAGTGCATGACAGCCACGTGATCAGTGCATGAGAGCCACGGGATCAGTGCATGATCATTCACGTGATACATGTGTGATCAGCCACGTGATCAGTGCATGATGAGCCACGTGATCAGTGCAGGATCAATTACGTGATCAGTGCATGATCAGTCACGTGAACAGTACATGGTTGCTACGTGATCGTTGCATGATCAGCCACGTGAGCAGTGCATGATAGCCACGTGGTCAGTGCATGATCAGTCAGAAGTGATCGATCAGTCCGTGATCAGTGCTGATGATTGCGTGATCTTTGCATGATCAGTCACGTGAG